>NC_061513.1:308879231-308963349 GCF_022539505.1 Lolium rigidum
AGGAGGCTTTGCGGGCCGTCGCTCTGAGGGACTGGGGTCAGCCGCAGCCCTAGTTGTTCCCGGCTCTACCGTGTTGACCGTCTCTGCCCGCCAGGGGGTTTCTGACGTCAACAGCTGTCCAAGGCGAAGGACGAGGCCAACTGGCCGCATTTCGTGGAGGTCATCCGCACCTCCGTCATGGAGGAGACCGCCTGCGGGGCCTTGTTGTTGCTCGACCAAGCCCGCCGGGAGGACGAAGCGCGGCGACGGCGGGAGGAGGCCAGGCTCGCCGGGAGGACGAAGCGTGGCGGCGGCGCGAGGAGGCCAGGCTCGCCGGGAGGACGAAGCGTGGCGGCGGCGCGAGGAGGCCAGGCTCGCCGGGAGGACGAAGCGCGGCGGCAGCGCAAGGAGGCCAGACTCTGCTACGAGGAGGAGAGGCGCCAGGAGGCTAGGCGCGTGGCGGAGCAGGAGAGGAAATATGTATAAATTTGCTCAAAATAGGGGCATATGTTTAATGAAACTTCGTTAGGTTTAAATTTTTTTCCTTTCTTTTTGTTTTTCTTAACATATGTGATGCGTTCGTGCCTTGGGCGTAGCATGCGATCCAGCGGACACGCGAACGCAGACCATGTCCGAATATCCGCGCGAGCACCCAAAAATCCAAAACAGACGAACCTAGTACATCTGTTTAGGTCGCAGCGTTGGAGGGACCTACTTTCGTTCTGGACTGGCCAAATCCATAGTGTGCCGTGCCGTTAGAGGACAAGGGGAGCCCCTAATCTCCGCCTTCAGCGGACGCAATACTCGCTCCGCACACAGAGTGTACTCCACCTGCCATGATGGGCTCGGCCCATTAGTTGCCGGACAACGGGAGCCTTGCGTCCAGTTTCAAACCTCAGGTACGTTTCTTTTTCCTTTTCTTTCTGTTTAGATTTTAAAAATGCTTAAATTTAAAAATCTTCAAATTTAAAAAAGTTCAAACTCGAGAAAAGTTTGGACTAAAAATTTGTTCAGCTAAAAGATGTTGAAATTTAAAAATGTTCAAATCTAAAAAAGTTCAAACTTAAAAAATGTTCACATAAAAAATTGTTTAGACAAAAAAGTTCAAATTTAAAAATTGTTCAATTCTAAAAAAGTTCAAACTCGAAAAAAATTAGATCAAAACAATTAATAAAAAATTTAAACTTTAAAATTGTTCATATTTAAAAATATTCTTGTTCAAAAATGTTCGAATTCAATGTATGTTCAAATTAAAAAAGTTCAAAAATAAAATAAGTTCAAAATCTGAAAAAGTTTAAAACTTAAAAAAATCAGCAAAAACCGATCGAAAAACCAAATCTGGAGGGAAAAAACCAGCACAGCGGAGAAAAAATACGAAGGAAAAAACCCTGGCCTCGCTAATGGGCCGGCCCAGTTGACCCTGCTCTGTGTGGAGCGCCAGATAGCGCCCGCTATGAGCGGGGAATAGGATTCACCGAGGACAACAGTGCCGTTTCGGGTTTGGGTTCTATCAGTAAGAGTTAAGATGGGCCTATTTTCTTTCTGGCCACATCCATACATGGGCTTCTGTGGCGTAAAGTGGCATGCGCTATGGAACAATGCGACGACTTGGCGGGAGCTCTTATTTCACGCCTTAAGCGGGATGGACTCGGTCCCGCCTGAAAGAAGCTCCACTGGGCCAGGCCCATTTATCCGGTCCCTAGTGCGTGCATGACAGCGCGAGTCACACGTTGCTTCTCCGGTTTTCCAAAATCTGAACAAAATTCAAAATAAAGCAGGACTAAAAAATGAACAATTTTCAAAAGTAATAAATTTCAAAGTGAACAAAATTCAAATTTGAACAATTTTCATATTTGAAGAATTTTCAAATTTGAACAAATTTATAATTTGAACAAATTTAATTTGAAAATTTTCTCAAATTAGAACCAAAAAAAATCTGAACATAATTCAAAATCAGTAAAAACTACAGACAACAACAAAAACCGCAAAGAAACGAAACCGAGAAAAAAACCGGAAACTAAGAAGACCCCAATGCATACTAGGCGCTAATGGGCCGGCCCACCCCATCCGCCGCTTCAGGCGGGAGCGAATCGCTCCCGCACTGAGTGGGGAATAGGGATTGTCCGAATTGGCCGGCTCCACTTCCAAATTTTGGAGAAACATAAATTGCTGGTGGTGTTAGAGCATGTTCATTAAATAGATGTTGGCAGGTGCGTCAACAGAGTAGCACGCTTCAGACACGAAAGAAAGCCGTCGCCTCCAGAGAAAAAACCCTAGTCGCCTCCACTTTGGCTTCCTTCATAGATCGATTCTCCCTCCTCTAGCCAATTTCGCCGGTGTCGAGAGGAGTGGGAACCCGATCTATGCGTGGAGTTTTCATTAAAAGTAGTCTTTTCAGTAGTTTATGTTAGAGTTTTGGTTACCGTTTTCTTGTTGGTTTCCCCGTAATGAAGATGACATCGTCTGCAGTAAGTGATCTTCAGCTTTTCCTTCGACGATGAGATCTCCTTTCCGACGTCAATAGCGGTGTTGATAGATTACAATTATCTAGGTATGGATGTTCAGATAATCGATCTTAGATCTTTTCTCACGGTTGCCGCGAGGAGGATTATTCTCGCAGTTTTTGTCCCGGTTGCTACGTCCTCGATAATGGTGATTCGTACTATCGGCTCTCCATCAACGTCGACAAGGCTGATCGGTTATTATGGTGTTGGTACTCTTGTCGATGTTGATTAACTACTTTAATGGTTGCGCACATGTGCACGCAGCCATGGCACTGCGGCTTAAATTAAAATTATGGGAGAACCTTCGTCCGTATTTACAGGTCTATGATTTGTTATTTATCTTTGACTGCCTTCAGAAAAGTACAAGATTGTCTTGGAAGAGAAAGAGTTTGAGGACCTTGAAAACTTGCTAGTATCTTTTAAACTTTATTTTGTAATCGTTGGAGACAGCTCGTGTATCTCTACCATGTACTATTTGTTACTATGAATATATGTGGTATTAATTAAAAAAATAGTACTTTATATTGTCGTTGTCACCTGCTTTCCAATTTATGAAGAGGTTACACACCGCTGAACCTGATAAGAAGTCCTAAAATATTTTTCAAACAAACTACGAAATCTACTAGCCATCCCTCGGCGTTGTTCTTCCCCTTTGCCGTCCTTTAGACACGCCCACCTCTTCTCTCTTTCTTCGCGTATCTGATGGTGCATCATGCTCATAGGCAATGCCAGCAGTGCTGCCCTCTCAGCGCCTCCTGCCACGTCGGTCTGGCGCTAAGCGTTGAGTGAGTATCTGAGTATCTGACAATAGCCTGATAATTTCCTAGTGTGTTGAGATATGCGTACCTGCCAAGTCAATCATAGACGCTCTAAGGAATTCGTGTAGCCTGACAGGGAATCTGTCAGATCCGATCCCTAATCCTCGACTAGAGATTACAATTTTTGGAACGATGAGTACAAAATGCAAACATGGTAATCGATCATCGCTAATTCCGTTATAGCATCTGGATAGAGATTATATGTAGAATATCGAATCGTATCACATAAATACAAAGGTTGGCCGGTACGGCATCTACGCTCGAATAGAAAGAAATCCGTGATTTCAGCGATCCGTGTATATATTAGAACATCCTTACTTACCTCACTTTGATTGTTGCGCACATATATATTAGGACATCGGAACAACGAAGAAACCTACCATTGTTTCTCAGAAAACACTCTTCTAGCCACGCCTAGTAATTTCGCCATGGACAAGTATATCCTACTCTCGGTGCTTCTTCTCGCGTGCTTCGCGACCCATTCGCAGTGTAAGTTGCATTCCTATGCGTAGTTTTTGATGCTCCAGTCGACTATATCTTCCATGATCGACCCAGCAGTAGTTAACGCACAATCGCACATCCTGTGCATAATTGTAATTTCGCCGCATGTGCTTACATACGGCTTTTCCAAGTGATCGTGCATCTGCCTGTTTTTGTTCTATTAATTACTTCTCTGTTGATAGAGATCGGCTAATATGAATATCAAATGTTGACTGTTCCACAGGCAGGATACTAGAAGATGTGGAACGCGTACCTTACTGTATCCCTGCTATCGGGTGTGAAAACTTGTCGGATTGCATGTTCCAATGTACACTGAAGAATCAGATCTATGAATATTTAGATAACTGCAAGGAGGACTGTCCACGTACACCCTAGACACAGCAGCGGCAACAACTCGTGCAGTCGTGCATCATCGCCACCTATTTAATCTGATCATATAGCTTTCCAATGATATTGCATGGTGTTGCGATGAATAATTTGGATGAAAAATAAATGTCATAATATTTGAGTTTCATGAGTAATTATCTATGTCCACTGTGGGTGAATCTTTGTCTTCTCCTTTCTTCGATGTAAGGCCGTGCGATGTAAAAGCTCCTCTACTTCGGGATTTTTTTGGATGCCCCTAGTCAACTATAGGCTTGCGGATTTCTCCATCTCCGTGTGTTAAAATATAAAATTGGTGATTTTCCACATGTTCAAACTAGTCGATAAAATACTCTATATTGCTCTTTAGCAAAAAAACTAATTGACACACTATTATGATGTAGTGCCAAACTCACCTCGAAAATATGTCCTACCCGCCCCCTCTGCACCGTCAATATGCCCTACCACTTCAACCATCTAGGTCCCGCATCATTTGTTGCTTCGACATGAAGGAAGTGTCTTTCTAAACCTTGAATATAAAATATATTGAGAGATGAATTAAAAGTCTAAAAAATATGGTGCATATCATTGCATGTATGTCTCTCGAAAAACATTTTGGTGGAGGGCTCTGTTCCCTTGGTTTTAGGTTTTTATTTTGGTGGGGCGGCGCTTAGGCGGAGGCGGTGTCGTCTTTTCCAATAAAGCCTCCCCCGACTTCAGCCCATCTCAACGGTGGCGGCGAGAAGCTTGTGGGAGTGGTCTGGTTCTCAAGGACTTCTTCTAGCTGGAGGATCTTCGGAGTCATGGAGCTTCATCACCGATTATTCCTTCTTTGTCTCCGGACCAGATGTGGTTTTCTTGATCTGTTTGGCGACTTCCCGTCCGCATCCAACAACGTCAGGCCAACTCAAGCAGGATCAACAGCGGCGGCACGCCGCCGACAAGGTCTGAAGGTTGAAGACGAAGCAAAAGTCAAGGATTTTGTTGTAATTTCTATTTTTGTTGAGGGTTTTTTGTAATGTTTGATATTTTTATTAATGCTAGGGTTATATTCACAAAAATACATTCAATTCGAGGTTTTCTTTCGATTCACGTGTATTCATGTAAAATTTATGAGAAGAAAGATAAGAGATGGACACCGCAAACATGATGTCTCTAATTTTTATGAGAAGAAAGATTAGTGCGTACAGGGCCTTGTAAGCCTCAAAACCTAATAAATTGGATAATCGGTGGAAAAATATGAATAGGAAAGAGAGGAATTCAATATAAAATTTCTATGGCATAGTGCCCACTATATATTCTAAGAGAATGGAAACACGTCAAAGGAAATACTACAAAAGTGCTTAAGTAGCTGAAAATATAAATTATTATCTCTAGGTTGAAGATTGGTTTTCGTTAATTCAGTACGAAGTAATATGGTCATGTATAATTTTCGTTCATTTTTTTACACTATAGAGTTTTGCAAAACTTAGATTATTTTTTATCTAGGTTCTTTTTGGGAAGCAGATAGTAAGAAACAAAATATATCGACCGGCTAAATGGAGTATTCTTTGTCAACCTAAAGATCAAGAAGGTCTTGGGATTAATGACCTTGAGGTAAAAAACATAGCTCTTCTAGGTAATGTATGTTCAATCTTCTTATAGAGGATGTGGTGTGACAAACCATTCTCAAAATTCTCAACAATAAGTACGTAGAATTGAGCGCTTCATTTCATGTTTATTGGATACTCGAGGATTCACACTTCTGGACTAGCTTTTGTCTAATTTTGTCTAATTAACGCAAGGGACCGGCGAGTTTCATTGGAATATTCATTAGAGTGGTAAATTTTCGGTGGATTCCATTCATATATCTTTAATCCATAATTTTATTTTGGAAAATGAAGATCCCGCTGATGACCCACAAGTATAGGGGGTGTATCGTAGTACTTTCGATAAATAAGAGTGTCGAACCCAACGAGGAGCAGAAGGTGTTGAGAAGCAGTTTCGATGAAGGATTCACTGTAAATGCTCACAGACAAGTATTCAGGGGGTTTTGATATAGCAGATAAATAAAGTAGAAGTAAGTAAAATGCGAGAGTAATAATTGCGGCGAGTGGCCCAATCCTTTTTAGCACAAAGGACAAGCCGGTTTGTTTACTTATGATGACCAAACGTTCTTGAGGACACACGGGATTTAGTCTAGTGCTTTCGCTTCATATAGTTGATTAATCTTCATTATTTTGATAAGTGTTGTGTGGGTGAACCTATGCTAATGCACCACCCTTCCTAGGACTAATGCATACTTGTGATTAAACCCCTTGCAAGCATCCGCAAATACAAGAAAGTAATTAAGATAAATCTAACCACAGCCTTAAACTCTAAGATCCTGCTATCCCTCCTGCATCGATATACCAACGGTGGTTCAGGTTGCTGTCACTCCGGCAACCCCACAATTAGCAAACGAATACAAGATGCATTCCCCTAGGCCCATAAAGATGAAGTATCATGTAGTCGACATTCACATGACACCACTAGAAGAATAACACCACAACTTAAATATCAAACCATTAAATATTACTCAACATAGTTCACTACTAACATTTAGACTTCACCCATGTCCTCAAGAACTAAACGAACTACTCACAAGAAATCATATGGAACATGATCAGAGGTGATATGATGGTGAATAACAATCTGAATATAAACCTTGGTTCAATGGTTTCACTCAATAGCATCAATAAAAAGGAGTAATCAATACCGGGAGAGTTTTCCCTATGAAATAATCAAGATTCAACCCTAGATGTTACAGCGGAGACGAGGTGCGGCGGTGGAGATGATGGTGTCGGCGGTGGAGATGATGGTGATGATGATCCCAATGAAGTCCAGCTCGATGACGGTGACGATGGCGACGATTTCCCCCTCCGGGAGGGAATTTCCCCGGCGGATTTCAGCCTGCCGGAGAGCTCTTTTCTCTCTGGTGTTTTCCGCCCTGCAGAGGCGGCTGTGTCTATTCTCGATGTCCCCCCACGCCTTAGGGTTTTCGGGAGATGAAGTGCGCGAAGGAGAGATGGCCGAGGGGGGTCGTGGGTCCCCTCCCCACATGGCGGCGCGGCCAGGGTGGAGCCCGCGCCGGCCTATGGGGGGGCCCATGGCGGCCCTCCTCGGCCTCCCCTTTTGGCTGGCTCCGTCTTCTGCGAAAATAAGAGTTTCGGTATATTTTCCGTCAATTGTTGATCTTCAGAAATACTGTATCCTGACGGTGCTTTTTTCAGCAGAATCCTGACTCCGGTGTGTAATTCTCCAATAATCATGAAACATGCAAAATAGGTGAAATAACATAAGTATCATCTCTAAATATGAAATATATCAAGAAATAACAGTAAATTATGATACGAAATAGTAATGCAAAATGGACGTATCACCCGCCAAAGAATGAGGTTATTGCATGGTATCTTTGTAGATGTGTAATCCACGCTAAAGATAACCTTATAAAACACAGTTAGCGTGGAAGGTGCGTCTTCTATTATGATGACAACAATATCACACACTTATTGTTTTAGTGTAAATTTGCTAGATCTACAAGTTCAATCATCCAAGTAGGTTCTACCTATACACGGCTCATATTGTTGCTCATATTTGCGATAATTGGCTAAATAGTGGATCATAGTTTTAAAATACTTATTAGGATGGTAGCTTCTGTCGTTATTTGATCATTTTAGCTACATAGAAGAGGGTTTTAATGATAAAAACTCTTCCTTCATGAAGGTTAACTACCGATGCACAATCTTTGTTCATGGACATCTATACAATGCATGGAGAACCAAGACATATTTATGGAGGTGTCTACAAGGTTGAAAGACACGACGAGAGATATTCTTATGCAGCTTGTATGGATGCACGATCTAACGATTCGCCCTCCATCCCCATAGGAGCTTACACAAGCTGATCACTTGTATTAAGCCTTTTATTTACTTCTATAATTGTTCGCGACTTGGGATGTTGAGCGGATGGGAGCATCTAAGTGATGCAGAGGCTGGATTGCTTAAACCCTTTTAAGTACCTCCTCCGATCCACATTACTTGATACTAAAATAATACAATTTAATATGTCTAGATATATCTATATTAACATCAAGTAATATGAATCGGAGGAAGTAATAAAACATCCTTTATCTAAAAAAATATTATTTAAACTTGGTGTTGAGATTTATACAAGTCATTGGCATAAGATAATTTATGCAATGGATAACATATACATAATTGTGTCTCCCTCCAATCCAGATTATATGTCGCTAATATGGATGTATCATGTAATATGGATCAAATGGAGTAGGAGAATATTAACAACAACAACCTGCTATGAAATAAATAATTTTAGTTTATAATCAGATGAAAAGTCATCTAGGAATAGAACTTGCTTGCGCATCAGAATGGAGTAATTACATAACTGATACGGTTAGAATAAGTATATTTGTAGGACTTAGAGATAGACTAGGATTTTGGAGCCATCTTATACTTTAAGAGCGCGATTCAGGAGCTGTTCCGGTGACCATGTCAAACAATGAAGGATAGAGGGGCGCGACGCGGGGGCGAAGCAGGGTGTTCGGGAGGATCGCCTGCTCTCCAGGAGCGCGATGGGGGGCTCGGCGCGGTTGGGGGCGGCCATAATTGAGGCTGATGGCGGTTACCGGAGGAAGGAAGGGAGGGCTTGATTGGCTCGCCTCCATGCTTCCCAGCTTGTGTGCGTCATCATCGGGACGCCGCGAAGGCGGATCTTCCAGGCGCGTCGACGGAGCTCGTGGCAGCCTAGTATGGCGGGGTGAGGTGGCGGCCGGAGTTAGGGTTTCGGCGTGTGCGTGCACAGAGAGCCAGGAAGAGCAAGAAGGAGAGTGGGCGCATCTAGGGCTTCTGCACGGCTGACAAGGTACTTGTAGGCACTTGGAGGCAGTGGCGCGATTCGCTGCGACGACGACAACACCGGGCGGCATTGGGGCGCCACCAAGCGGCTTGTCGTCGTGAGGAAGATGACGACGAAGGGTTTCCTGGGCTAGGCCTTAGCTGGGTTGACATGAGTTTCGCCCGAAGGAAAGGAAAGGGAGAGAGAGGCTGGGCTGCGAGCCCAAAACAGGGAAGGATTTCTGTTGTTCCTTCTACTTTTCTTTTCTATACTTCTGTTTTCAAAAACTGCTTTGTTGTTTTGAAGTTTCTTTGAGAATTCAAACTTTTTTGACAAATTTCAATACATCCATGGCCTTCCTAACTGACTGCAGAAATGCCATGTAGGTTTAGATTGAAAATTTGAAACATTTTGAGCACTTGAAATCAGAGGGAGATTTAGAGAAACCTTAGGTTTTCAAATATTTCTTTAATGCAATTTTCTTAGAAAAATAATCATGATTCTAATGAAGCCTAGATATTACCATTTGTTGGAACGATTCCTACGGAGTGTAAACAAGGCGATTCATCGTTGATAATTGCGCGAGCATCTAGCTAGAGATTGTATAAGGAACATGGAATCATACCGCATAAATGCAAACTTATCCGGCCTGGACGATATCCATGAACAAATAGAAAGATTCTCCCCGATATATCGATTATAGCCATCTGTTAAACGTGATTGCACGCTTCTTTTATCACTTCTTTGCCTGGATCACACGTTGATACTTGGGTATATATATATGTGGACACCGTACCCGAACCAACAGGCACCTGTCATTGTTTCTCCGAGAGAAAACCCTACTCCGATCTGACCAAACAAGCCAGCCCAAAAAATTCTCCATGGACACCAACTGCAGAAACCGCTTCCATACAGTGATCCTGCTCTCGACGCTTCTTCTCGCGTGCTTGGCTACCCATGCGCACTGTAAGTTGCATCCCGATCGACTGATTTTCATGCTTCGCTCGACTAATCTTTCATTATCCGGTGACACAATCATTCTGCGCATAATAATTTTTTACTTCTTCACAAGTCCTTAAGTACGGCTTTCGCAAGTGATTTCCTAGTTTTCATTTTTCCCCTTCTATGAATCTCTTCCCTGTTGATATAGATAGACTGATATGGATTTTGTTCTTGTTCCACAGGCAGAATATTGGAGGAAAAAGTGGGGAAAAGCGTCAAGGTCAATATACCTGGAATGTGTGCAAAGCACTGCGCGGGTGATTCTTGCGAGTTCTGCTGCATACTAGAGACCAAGGATAACCCTTGCTACGCCAAGTTAGATCAGTGCGTGCGACTTTGCCCAGATGCACCACCGCATCTTGTGTAATCCGACCATATAGCTAGCTTTTCATGGATAACGCGTGATAATAAGATGGCAATATGCATCAATCGATGCAGGGCCTGGGCTCCACCGTTTCGAAAAAAAAATCTTTATTTGCATTTATGAGTTGAGAATCAAGTTATTTAGTTCTCTATGAACCGTGTCGCATAATTAGTTTGTCTTATCCTTTTATTTACATGAGTTTGTCTTATCCTTTTTTTCTACATGAGTTTATCTTATCCTTTGCTCAACACAAGTCTTCTGAACCATAGAGTATAACATCTCCATCTCCGTCTCTATCTCCAAAAACATGAAAGCGGAGAGTAAACCGCCTTATCTGTCTAGACAACTCGATCCAGCGATATATGTGGTGTGTCTGTACACTTCCCTTACAAAAACAAATTCACGGTTTTCAATGAAAATCAATAGTGAGGATTAAAATTTAACACTTAGTTTTCCAAGTGTCTAAAAAGTCAAAAAAATTCAATCGATGGCAATCATCGATGCTGGTATGCATGACTGCATGTACCATGAGTGATGCTTTTGTTTACACGCACGTAAACATTATACAAAATCAACATGGCCTCTTCTATTGTTAAACTAAGCGCACATTCACCGGGAGACGGATCCATTTTGCTGTTCACTAAGTGATATAGCATGCAAAACTGGAAAGATGGCTAACCGCTCAAGCTGCAAAACTTGGATTATTTCGAGTTTTCGGAAGAGAGTATTACTTATGAACTTTTATAATGATCCGGATCGTTCTTGCGAAAAAAACAAAGAAAAAAAGAAGTCGGGCTTGCTTGAGAGGAAGTAGACAAAAAAAGGAAGATAGGCTTGGCTTGAGAGGAATTAGATCCTTTGCATATCTTTTAGGCGGACGCTACGCGTCGGTCGCCGGATGGGTCGGCCGAAAATCGGTCGTTCTCCGCGCCGTACGATCATGATCTGACGTTCGAAATTTACCGCGGTGCGAGATTTGCATTTTGCCCCCTGTTTTTCTGAAACTTAACCCGCGGTCCTTATACTAAGTATTACAACAAAATATCTCACTTCGCTTACAAAAAATATGTACTATTACAACAAAAAATTACAAAAAGTATAAACAAAATAGTATTATAAAAAAAATGGTTAAACAACAATTGTTTTGCTATAGGTTGGTTTACAACAAAAATTAACAACAATTACAATAAAAAATCAAAAGCTATAACAACAAAAAAACATGTGTTCGTGGCTGTGAACATTTGATTGAAAATAACACATTTTATATATATCAAATTACAACAAAAATCACCAGCTATTTTTACCAAAAATTATTAGCGATTACAACAAATAATTTATAGCAAAACGTCCAGGTGAACATTACAACATCTCTGACATGCTTTCTCTATAACTTTTATATGCATTTGTTACAAAACTAACGAACATATACAACATCTCTACGAAAAAAAGTATCCATGACTAAAACAATTACACCAAAAATCACAAATAATTACAACAAAAAAGTCATCCGTTTACAACGTATCAAGAAACACACATTTTCTTAACATATCACTTAGAAAAATCTTACAAAATATGTCGTGTGAGTTTACAACAAATTTTTTATCTAATTGTTACAAATCTGAAAACAATACTGTACATTTCTTTAAAAAAAAGCAACACTCCAGTTTGGGCCGAAAACCAGGCCCATAAAGGGCCGCGCGGAGCGAGGGACGACGACCGATCGCTGGCGAGCGATCGGTCGCCGGATCTGAAGCGTTTTCCTATCTTTTAACCTAAATTCCACGGTCTGCCAATTGGACAAATTATGATAAACTTGATTAATGTAATTACCTTTTTAGAAAAGAAAATTAACGGTGTATTGAAGCGCACCCCTATCATTGTACATAGGGTAAACATGGTAATTTATCAGACGAAATGCTTCATATATAAGACGTCTGATACATACAAATAATCGGACTAATATTGTGCCGTCGATTTCCTATTACATCTCATGGCTGAGTGCTTCCAACAACCTGATATTCACGCATACAAAGAAAATAGCACACATGTCAAAAAAAAAAAGAAGCAAATAGCACATATCACCATATGTTGGTGATTTTTTTTTGGAAGACCACACCTTCATTTTATTTTGCACAAAACGTCATATTCCCGTGTAGTTTCTGCACAAAGAACATGAACCCTCATTTGGACAATTAGTGGGTAGGGCCTAGTGGCACAAGGTCCAGCCCGCGTCATAGCGACCAAACTGGTCGGTTCGAACAAGTCCCCCCTCCACCCCCACCCCACACCCCATCCCCTGATACAAGCGAGCTGGCGACTTGGAGACCGGTGGCAGGATGGGGGAGATGGAATAGTACTAACCTAAACTCTACGGGGTCGTAGATAGATGAGACCTTGACATTGACTTGGCTGGAGCCGAGGTGGCCTCCACTCGACCCAGTAATGAGTGTTGGGATGGCCACACGCCTGCCATGAGCACGCCAGCCATGGAATTCCAATGCCCCTGGCCAGTTCAGGGGCAAGCTCCATTGGCTGTGTTCTTAATTTTATCATTTTGGTGAGGGGTTTGATTGGGAGGAAGAGTCCTACTTAATTTTGTGGCAGAAGAATTTGACTCTGATCAACATAGAAATGCACTTCCTCTGTTTCTGAATTAAGTCTCGCAGGTTTATCCAGGTTTGCAGATATCTAGAGGCATTTTGGTGTGTAGAATTTTTCTAATCTAGACACACGCACTTTATTTGAAACGGAGGGAGTAGTTACTTTTTTGTGTAAGTTTTGCTTCGTTAGATGGATGTTGTGGATTTAGTGTGCAATTCCAGAAAGAAATTGTGAGTAGGGGTCGATTTATTTTGGTTTCTTTATGGGGTTTTGCAACACTTTAAATTTGAATATGAGAAGAGGTTGAGCCAATAAAAAAGATACAGTACAATGGTTATCGGCTTTTGTTTGCATCAAAGAGGCTAAGTGACTTTTATGTGGTCTATGTAAACATTATAGGAGAATATGGTGTTTTGCGTAAAACAAAGTGTAAGTCATGCTTCTTTGCAAAACAAAATCACCAAAATGGGGTATTGCATGCTATTTTCTCACGCACGCTCCCCTCCCCTCCGTTAGTTATAGAAGTAGAGCTTCCTCTCCCCCGCTCCCTATTCCCTGTCCACACTGCGCCCGACCTTCTGAGGCCTCCATGCCGCCTAGCTATACTTCCCTGCATCGTTCTCCGCCCACCCTCTCTCTGCTGCATTGAAGTCCTAACCCGCTCACCAGTCGCCACCCTCCACACATCGGCGTACAGGAGGCTGCATCAAACCATCGTCGGCAGCGACAGGTCCGACTGCACCTACTCAAGCTTGCTACAACATCATCACCTACATTGCCGCCCTAAGTTTGTGACTCCAGGAATTGATTTTCAGTTTATCAGTCTAACATTAATTCAAGAATAGTTTCCCAAAGAATCAATTGATCCAAAAAAAATCATGCACGTTTTGAGACTACGTGTCTGATTCCCATATATTTTCATCGAATATTTCAGTGAAAATCGATTTGTGTAGCTTGCGGGTGTTCCCATATTTTTGGTGGTGTGCTCACACACTCTCTCCAGTTGGAACAGACGAAATTCTGTGAGCACCTGACTAGGGATTAGGGATTGTATATGGATTTGCATCACATGAAATACAAAGACTAGCGGGGACAATATCTATGCATATACAGAAAGAACCGTGATTTTTCTAATAACATCGGGTCACCAAGTGTTTGCTCAGGAAAACAAAAATCATGTCCCCAAGTGTACGTTGATACAGGCCAGCCTAATAATCCGCCAGCTAGGGCCCAACAAGCGGCAGCCCATGCGTTGCGAGGAAACACATCAGCTCACAAAAATACATCTGCTCCCCTAAAAAAAAAATACATCAGCTGCATAAAAAAAGGGGCCTACTCATAATCCTCCGGAAGCTCAAAGCCTCCCAGCCTCCGGCTTCTTTGCATGAAACGTGTACATTTTTAGCCAAAACCATGACTTTGCTTCGTCGCAATAAATTTTTTCCCGCTTTTGCTTCATTGAAGCAAAAAACGGTTCGTTTGGAAATTGAAAAAAATAAGACCAGCTGACACAGCGCTTGGACTTTGCTTCCTCGCAGCAAAAAATCCTCCACTTTTGCTTCATTGAAGCAAAAACGGTTCACCTAAAAATAAAAATAATAAAATACCAGCTAACATGGTGCTCGTCTAAGACCTCGCCGGAGATGAAGACCCTGCCGGAGACTTCGTAGCAAAAAATTGTGCTATCGAAGAAATACCGACCGTGTCGGAGACCTCATCGGATACCATGTAGCAAAATAATTTGTACTAAAGTAGCAAAACCGCAAAGTATTTGCAGCAAAAGAAATGATATCCAGAGACACCGCGACAGACTCACCAAAGACCTAGCAGCAAAAGTTTTATACTAAAGTAGCAAAGCAGCAGAACAATTGTTGCACAAAAGTTATAGTAATGTAGCATCACCGATTCCAGCAAGCAGCACCGCTGTCCACGACCGTCAAAAAATCCGACTTCAGCGAGTAGCATCACCATCCATGGCTGGCTGCATTACCCACTTCGGCTGGTAGCATCGTTGTCCATGGATGGTAACATCGTCGACAACCGATTGGAGCATCCTGTCTCGAGCAAGTAGCACCACCGCCCAATGCTTTCAGCACAGGCATCCTAGCAGCACCAGTGACAATCAAAAGTAGTATCACCGCCCTTCGCTTGAAGGATCTTGGTTTCGGATGGCAGCACCGCCGCCTACGTCCGGTAGCGCCGTCGTCCATCATTAGCAGCATTGCTGGTCACTGTTGGTAGCACCATAGACTAGCGCTTGCAGCATCTTACGACTTTGACTCGCCGTAGGCCGCCACTCCTCGCATCCTCAACCTTTGCAGCATAGTTTGTCTGCGGGTGAAAGACGGGCGGATGGGAGGCGCGCATCGCTCGAGTGGGGTGCCGGTCGAGGAGAGTGTAACCGCGTCGGCGGAGAGTACCAGTGGGCAGCGACCGGCAGGCGGTGGTGCACACGAACCGACCATGGCGGCTCGCAGGACCCGGCGTTGGGAAGAGAACCGACGATTCTCCTTGTGGTGGCTATGCTGCAGGGCGCCTCGGTGATACCGATGGAGGTTGCAGGGCGAGACAGGCGGCGGCACCAACACTTACTCCTTGCAGCACTGGCAACTGCCGTATGTAGCGCGGCTGGCCGCCGTTGGTAGCACACGCAACCACCATTTGAAGCATAGCCTGTCGCCGTTGGTAGCACATGTGGCGGCATTGGTAGCATATGCAAGCACCATTTGCAGCACCGCCGATCGCCTTGGTAGCACCAGCAGAATCCATTTGCAGCCCCATGGTGCTCGCAAAATGGTGTTATCGTCACAGCAGCCATGGCCAGACCCCATGAAGCATCACTTCTCCCTGCATTCGTGGCATCCCGCAAAAGCACCACGACAGTTGCCGGTGGGACTGCTATTGTGGTGCTTGATGGCCGCGCGGACCATGTCGAGGTGGAGGCATGGTGACCGGAGGTAGCACCCCCAAGCTCGACTAGGTTCCTTCGAGATTGCGTCCTCGTGGGTGAGCGGCACGCCGACGACAGCTCCCGCCTCGCGGGCGAGCAGGGCGAAGGAGGTGCCGCAGGGGGTGTGGACCTCCAGGTCGGTGGTGGCCCGCGCAGTGGAGGTCGGCAGCAGCTCGCTCGAGGCACAAGGCGATGAGGGAAAGGTCGGCATCGACCCCCTAGCTTGAGGCGCCCGGCTGCAAGGAGCCATGGCGCGCGGTAGCGGGGCTCACATGGCGCGCGATGGAGGACTACAAGGTTGGGCGCTTGGCGGCGAGGATCCATGGCCTGCGGCGACGGGGTAGCCATGGCGCGCGGTGGCGGGGCAGCCAAGGCGAGGTTCGGTATGCGGCGGCGGCAGCCCATCACCGAGGACGCAGAGGCGAAATTTTTGGAACCAAGGCTCACGCTGCAAACAAGAAAAAAAAGGATATGACAACTGAAGAGATAACGTGGGCTCCATCAGGACACGCGTCAAGCACGCGAGCCGGAGGTTGGAGGACGCCGAGCCTCCGCCTGTTTTAAAGCATTTTCCATAAAAAAAATAGGACGTTTCTACACGGTGCCCTAGCACCGGATAGGCTACCACGGTGCCCCCCCCCCCTGTCCGGACGGAAATCTTTCCGAAAATAGAAAGTGGGCCCCCCATTCGCTTTCCCCTGTCCCCAGCATTAAATGCACCGCAACAGACAAAACAGACCGGATCAACGACCGGTCAATAAAGAACAGCGATCACGTGACATAAACTCCCATCTTCCTTCGTCCCAGAACCAACCCTACATCGTCTTCCTCCTCCAGCCGCCGGGAGCCAAGAACTCCATGGTTGTACAGCAGAGGTAAAAAACAGGGCAAAAAACAACAGAAAAATACATTTGTAGATCAGGAGGGAGAAGCCTGTACAACACAACACCAGGCTTAACACCATCTTCTACCCCTGGAAGCTCTTCTACCTGCAGGTACCAGTTCTTCCAAAACTAACATCCAAAACTAGTAGCTTTTCTGCATCCGAATCTGACATCCAAAAGCAGTAGCTCTTCCAAAACTAACATCCAAAACTAGTAGCTTTTCTACTTGTTGTTACTGGGTAACATGCAAACATGTAGTTTTTCCAGATCTAGAATTGAAATCACTGTTTTTTTCCCTACATTCAGCAGTATATTTTCTACTTTTAATAACTGATGTTTGCAGTAGAAAGTATCACATAAACTACATGTTGCAGAAAAATAAACAATTGAACCACTACAGATTCGAAATCCAAATTCCTTTTGTACTTGTTCTTACTGGGTAACATGCAAACCAGAAGGGTTCCAAGATTTGACTTGAAATAGCTGATGTTTGCAGTAGCATGTATAATATAAAGCACAGGTTGTAGAAAAATGAACAATTGAAGGACTTTTTTTTGACAGAAACAATTGAAGGACTATGTCAAATTGTGAGCAAGTTTTCCTACATTCTAGCACTGGAAAATCATATGGCAGTACATTACCTAGTAAGATCAGTATAATCAATTCCAAATAGCATGTAAAAAATAGCTTTGTCATGCTTTGATGCAAAACTGAATAGAGTGGATCACCAGATGCAAGTTTTCACCAGATGCATTAGTACTTTCTCATGCTCAGTCAACTGCAGGTCCATCAACAATGATGATCCATGCATGTAATTTTCAGGACATTATAAAGAAAACGATGCACAAAATAACTACGCATGTAAGAACTAGTGATATAGAATGTCATGATGATGGAGCACTGCCTTCTCGCAGTAGCATCTAAGTAAGGCAAACTACGTTCTGAACTAGGTAGCGAATATACAGCAGCAACATGATCTTTACAGCTTCAAGCTTCAGATGCAGCATCAGAAGCATGTTTCACCTTGGTTCTAACACTTGTGCTTTAGCTTCTTGCATATAACCTGTAAGAACATCAAGTAGGAAGATTATGTTAGAATGCATGCAGTTTTGTAAGGTTCAGCTATTCAAATTTTATTTCTTGAATAAGTACATATTAAATTTGACACTATGTTCAGCAATTTACATGCCCCTCCCTGTTTTTTTAATTTACAAGTGTGTTTCTTCCTTACAGATATGGATGATCGTCGTGGACTTGATCTGAATGAAGTAGCAATTGAGGCTTTGAGTGATTCAGAAAATTTGGAAAAGGGTGGTTTATCTGGAAGTAATGCTAGGATGACAAGGAGCGGTGATGTAAGAAAAGAAGCAGATGGTAGTAAGCATGCAAGCGGTAGCAACACAAATGTATCTCGCGATACGAAGCCGTAGCTCGGACAAACACCGTCGAGTGATGACTCGGAAGGTGGTGATGATGATGACGAAGAAGTCCAGATCAACACCATGCGATCAAACTAACATCCGGACACCTTACCCAGGCATGATGTTTGAATCATGGGACGAGCGAAGTTGCACTACAACAGATATGCTCATCAAGTTGGTTTTTCCATCAAGTGTAGTACATCGAAGAACTCGACCATTGATGGACAGAAGGACAAGCAGCTTTTTGTTTGCAACAAGAGTGGGAAAAATGAGGATATCAATCAACTAGATGTACCTCCAGTTAGGCAAAGGAACCGGAGCATCACTAAGAAAACAGAATGCAAGGCTCGTATGAGAGTAAGAAGGAAAGGGAAGAAGTGGCATGTAACATACTTCATTGAGGAGCACAATCACAAATTAATAAAGAAATTCTCGTTGAAGAAGTACTTAAGGTCTCATAAAGGAATTCCTAAGGAGGAAAAGGATTTTGTAAGACTATTGCATAAGGTCGGTCTCTCGGCGGGAAGGATCATGCGGATTATGGCAGAAGTATATGGAGGTCCGGCCAATGTTCCGTACGACGGTAAAGATGTGAGCAACTTAATGTCTAACATAGATAACGAGCACTCACATAAAGACATGTCGCTGCTTTGTTAGCTCACTTTGCGAGGATTAAGAAGGATGATCCTGATTTCTACTTCAACTTACATACGATCATGCGGACAAGGTTGACCGCATATTCTGGGTGGATGGAGCTGCTATAGCTGCATACAAAAACTATAGCGACTGCTTGTCATTTGACACTACCTACATGACCAATATGTATGGCATGCCCTTTGCCCCATTCGTTGGTATTAACCGATATGGTCAAACTATACAACTAGGCTGCGGTTTCCTTCGGAACGAGAATGTTGAGAGTTTTGTATGGCTTTTTGAGGAGTTTCTTGAAGCTATGGGTGGCGTCCAACCGCAGAACATCATAACTGATCAAGATGCATCCATGCGAACTGCTATTCTGGAAACATTTCCTGATTGTTGTCACAGGAACTGTAGGTGGCACATTATGTGCGCAACCTGTACTTGGTAATTTCATGTCTAAGCATGAGGATCTAAGGAATGAATTGAATGAAATTATTGACTACAGCATGTCAGTTGAGGAATTTGAAGGTAGGTGGGCAGATATGATAGCCAAACACAATGTTGCGGACAACACGCATTTGAGTGACCTTTATTGTATCGGACGTACATTTGTCCACTGCCTACTTTATGGACCGGTTCTTCCCGTTCCTACGGATCTACTGCTCGCGGTGAGGGTTTCAATGCTGTTTTGAAAAGGTACATTGACCCGCACAATAGCCTCGCACAATTTCTTTGAACAGTACTTGAAGTTGCAGGAAAAAATTGATGTATCGAGAGGACTCGTTGAGTTTAAGGATGAAGATAAAGCTGTTAGGGTGCAGGGAGATTTCCCTACGGAAGAGCAAGCTTTGAATGTTTATACACGACCCATATACTTACGTTTCCATGCTGAGATTCGGAAAGTGACATCCTACAATGTACAACAGCTTGATGCAGAAAAATTTGATGTTGTTCCAATTAAGCCTTCAGTCTTTGGTTATGGGCGGAAAAGATACAGGGTTGACGCTAACTTTGCGACAGAAACTTACAGTTGTGAGTGCTGCAAGTTTAGTAGGGACGGGCTGCTGTGCTGCCATATAATGAGAGTTATGGTACAATTGGGTGTAATTGAATACATTCCAGAGAAATACATTCTAAACAGATGGAGAGTACCCCAGGAAACAATCGTGGTGGAAAAGATGGATTTGCCTCAAGTGTCAGCTGACAGGAAAATGAATAACAAAGAAAGGCAGTTGCTATGGTATGGAACGTTATGCAATGATTTTACAAGTGTAGACAAAATTGCATGTACTTCAGACAAAGCAAAAGCTATAGCAGATAAATACATCGCCGCTCTGGAGAAGGAGTTGAAAGCAATGAAAGCTTCTGACTCGGCGAAACGGAAAAAAAAAGAAGACCGCTGGTACCACTGAAGGTGAATCACCAGGTGTAGAAAACAGTGGTGATCCTGGGCAAGGAAGTTCTTCCAGATTTGATCATGTTGAGGATCCTGTGTACACTACCACTAAAGGGCGTCCAGGAGAAAAAAGAAAGCAATCTGGTCTCCACTTGAAGCCTTCTAAAGCCGTGAAGTGCAGTGTTTGTGGTTCTATTCATCACACTGCAGCTACATGCCCCTCAAAGCTTACCCTAGGGCAAGAGCAAAAGGAAATAGACTTTTTCCGTGACATGGTGTAGATGTTGCGAACATAAAATGGCTACCACGCTTTGCGTGCATGAAGCTAAAACTGTAGTTCCTGTTGGCTGGTTCCAAATATTTGTGTAAGTTGGTTGCTGGTTCGAAATTTTTGTGTCAGTTGGTTGTAATTTTTGTGATGACAAAATTGGTGAAGTTTTGTTCTGAAGTGGTGAAGAGACTAGCAGATGTAATAATTAAGTTCCTATGGTTCTAAGTTGCATGGTCGGACTTATTATTTTGTGTGTCCAAAAATTAAATCTGAAGCGGGTTCTTAGTTCGTGTTTGCAACTAAGTTGATTTTGGAACAGTATGGACCAAACATACTGATGTTGCTTTCATGTGTCTAATTGAAGAAACTAACCGACGCCGAAATTAAGTTCCTATCGACTTATTTTTCATATTCTGTGAGTTTTCAAAGATGTTGAGGACATCATGTGCATAAAACTACTTGCACAAACGTATTTAGGTTGAAAATAAAACACACATGCCATTGAGAAAAAAAGAGAAGGATTTAGAACCTTTGCATGTAAATATTAGATAGCAAATGTAGTACAACACATAGAGCTTCTGAAAAATTCAAATGATACAACCTTTTTCACTTAATATGATAAAACAAAACTTTTAGAGATTGTATTCATGTCCGCCACAACAGATAAGATACAAAAAGATAGCATTGTAGCATTCTGTAAAAAAACAGAATGTACCTTTGTATCAATTTGGGAAGAGCAGTTCATCCCAGCTGATGAGGTTTCTTTCAGTAGCCATCCATCTCTTGAGGTAAAGCTTCCTTAGTGCGGGCATGTCGTAGGGTGAGAATGGCAGTAACCTCCTTCCATCCCAAGATTCGGTGAACTTCAAGACGAAGTAGCCGCAATCGTAACTTGGAACAAGCAAAACAAAAAGTTCATCAAAGCTTTTTCCCAAAATGCAAAAGAATTGAAATGACAATGGAACTGGTATATGGAATGACAGAAGTCAAGAGTTTGTACTAACGTTGTCTTCTGCATTGGAGTTGGTATATGAACAGTCATGTATTTGGAGATGTCAATCTTTGAGGCGCTATAGTTAGCTTGCCAGAAGTGCTTGATGCTTCCAATGATATTTCTAGCATCTTGCATAAGTAACTTGTCTCCCTCCTTCCTCATTGAATCCATTACTTCGAACCTCCCAGCCTTCAAATTTAGCACGATTAAGTAATAGTGTCCACTCATAATTTTGAGATCAGGAGTGAGATTTTGGAGGACAGAGAACAATATCTGCAAAAGGGGGATGATGAAGAGAAAATATAGGTGTCACAAAAGCTACTGGGTGTAAAAAAAAGCAGCAAAGGAAAAAGTAATTAAATGAAATTACAAACTAACCATATCTTTGTGGTCTAGCCGGTATGTAGGCGTGCATTCAAATGCTTTCTGCACCTACTTATCTAAGTGGCATGATGGTTCCCTTAGTTTGGTCTGCACAAATGATGTGAATGAAGAAAGTCCGTTAGGAAAATGGGAAAAGGAAGAAGAAAATCGAAAGTAGATCGGAATATAATGAGAAAGGTACATCAAGCAAAGATATAAAGATTGTACTTACGAGCAAGCCTTAGTGGCATCGAAATTTTTTACGCTTGGCCATCTCCTCGGACATACTAAGTAAACCTATCTCGAAGGTTGAGTTGCTTATCCAACCATCCGGCTTGATTGAATACGCCAAGTCGCGGAGATAGATGAAGAAGGTACCATAGTCAATAATTTTTTCTTTGTTCAACGGGTGCTTGGTTACGCCACCATATGAGCACACTTTGATGTACAACTCGAGCATCGACCTAGTGACGGTAGGTTTTTTGCGAAATTCTCATATGGCGATTTCTGTTTAGGCCCCGAGTTTACAACTCTCCTAGCTTGAGGTACTGGTGTTACACTATTTGGGTTCCTCGGCGACAACACTACCTTCTGCAACTCCTTTACTTGTACTGTCGATGGCGTAATGGGCATATCGATGGTCGCATATATTTTGTCCAGAGAGTCACCACTATCGTTGCTTGAAATGATTACTGGTTCTTCAATTGTAGCACCTTCATCAACCTTTTTCCCAGCCTCCTTCAGATCGAAGCCAAGATCGAAAGAAGGACAATCTTCCTTGAGCTCTTTAAACTTCCTCTGCTGTTTAGTTTGTGTTACAACTTTTGCAGTACCGAATTCAAGGTCAAGTTTCCTGTTAATGTCAATGCTAATGACCATCTCTGCTGACCCAGCAGCAAGATTACTTCTGACATTCACTGGTGTGGCTTCTTGCAAGATCACATTGCCATGGTTTGGAATAGTTTCAGCAGAAGGAAGCGTGTCGGATGTAACAAGCTGTTGTAGCAGACGAGGTGTATTTTGAGGCGTTTCATGACCATCTAGAACAAAATTCCTGTTCAGGTCGATGCTACATGCAAGATCAACAGAGTTAACTCCATTATGTCCACCAATAGATGATGACGGCCTTCCCCTCGAAGCTACAACTTTCTGCCTTGTCACATTTTCAGGAGTAGAAGACCTCGTGACTCTTCTAGGGCTGGGAGAATTTTTTATCTCCAAATCTGCAGCAATATTTGACTTCAGTGGGGACATGGATCTTGTAACTGGTCTCCTAGCAGTAGGAGATGAATCAGCAGAATTCCCCTGTACATTTTTCCCTTTGTCTGCAAATGTAACTTTCTTTTTTGATTTTCCTGAAACCATGGTGGGTACTGATGCAGCCCCATCAGGCACTTTGATTGAACTCTTGCTTCCTCCATTAGCTTGATCCACTGGAGTTACTGCACTAGATTGTGAACCAGAGCCATATAATTGTAGATGCTTCAAAACATCAGCTGTGGCGCATACAAAACCTGGTGCATCACTCTGTGTAACTGCAACACCATCTGTGGATGAAGGAGGTAGTACTACAGGTTCAGGAATTGCTTCTGTAACCGTGGAGATTTGCAGCACCAGCTCCCGACCTTTGAAGCTATGGTGATGGGAGATTGCAGCTCGGACAGGGGCACTCTTACCAACGCTGGCTGCCGCTCGCAGCTTTCCCGACCGCCGCTCTCAGCTATTTTCTGGCTGCCAGGGACGGAGCCAGGATTTACATATAGGGGGGGGGGGCGAAGAGTTGAAGCATCAAATTCATAGATTTTTTTTTATCATAGAACACAAATATTATAAGGTATAGATTATGAAAATATGCCTTTTCCATATCATTTAGAATCTTGTTAAAAGTCAGGAAACGAGGACATACAAAACAGTCATTTTCTGCATTATCTCATTCTCTCGGCCATCTTATAATTTGTTATGGCTTTTGCTGATACTTTATGTGACCAATTAGACAGATGTTGAATATAAGATCTTCATTATTTAGAACTTAGGACATTGATCTCAGATGTAGTTTCTATTTTAGTTTCTTCTTTGCCCTCAGTTCTAAGGCTGGAGCTCCTCGTATTCATGGGTATGGAGTCCCTTCGCTGGCCACCTCCTCAACCGGTGCTAGTGCTCATCTTTGAAACCGAGAAAAAAGAAAAGTAAAAGTGACCATGTGACCCATTTGTAATCGATGTAATCCGTGTGAGTGTGATGCTGCCATCTCTGTTCCCCATCCACCGCTCACGTCCTCTTTGGTCTATTGATTTCATTTGTTCTGTGGTGATTGGTGACTGATATGGGGTGTATCCACATGCAGGTGGAGGTTCCCATGGAGATGGCGGAGGAAGAGAAGTCAGCAGGACAAACTTTAAGCATCACAACAGATCCAATTCTATTCCTTATAGGATTCTGGCAAAGAATTAACAGTATCTCGAGTTTTCGCTTTAAAGTATGATATTTACCTTGGCTAGTCTTTGAAACATGGTGATCTAGATTATAGAATTTAATGTACAGTTATTTAGTTGTGGTCTTGCTTATATCATTTTCCTCTCTGGCCCTCTGACAACTTGTTTTTACAGTTACGTAGCCAGCAACTTATACGATTCTCAGTGGTCTGTAGGAGGTCAAGCTTTCTCGGAGTGATTTATTCCAAACTGTCATAAAAGAAAGTGTATACCAAAACAAAAAGTGCTTCTGCACAGTGACGGTGTGCACCTGTGGGGTTGTGACACATGTCTTATGGCCTCGGTAATCTCCCTCTAAGCTTATGGAGGAAGAGAAGTCAGCAGGACTAACTTTAAGCATCACAACAGATCCAATTCTATTCATTATAGGATCCTGGCAAAGAATTGACAATATCTCGAGTTTTCGCTTTAAAGTATGATATTACCTTGGCTAGTCTTTGAAACATGGTGATCTAGATTCTAGAATTTAATGTACAGTTATTTAGTTGTGGTCTTGCTTATATCATTTTCCTCTCTAGCCCTCTCACAACTTGTTTTTACAGTTACGTAGCCTGCAACTTATACGATTCTCGGTGGGCTGGAGGAGGTCAAGCTTTCTCGAAGTGATTTATTCCAAACCCTCACAAAAAAGTGTATACCAAAACAAAAAAAGTGCATCTGCACACCGTGACGGTGTGCACCTGTGGGGTTGTGACACATGTCAAGTTTATGACCTCGGTAATCTCCCTCTCAAAGATAGGGGTCCATAGGTTGCGGCTTGCATCTGCGTCACAGTTATCGGTTATTGATATTACATTTGAGACTGCTAACCAGCCCTGCCGGCTGGTGATAGCTGCGCCCCCAAAACAGTTTATAAACAGGTTAGACGTTTCCTCCCCGAGCGGTACGGTACTAATCGTTAGGGCGTTAATAACGAGTACTCTCCAGTGTACGTCCGATCTTACCAAAAAAAAGAAGGTGTACGCCCGGCCCGATATTACCGTCAGCCTCCGCCCGAACTGGCCCAACAAGCATCGGCCCTAGCGGTGAAACAAGCCTCGGCCCGTACCGACCCAACAGACCCATTGAGGACATCTCGTCGTGTAGCTCGCACCGGAGCGAGCGAGCACGCGTGTCGCCGGCAGCGGCGCCGCACGGCCGGCCGGCCGGCCCGATTCTCTTGAGGAGCTAGCTAGAGCGTTTCCGGCGGTCTTGTGGCAGGTCCTCTACGCAGTACGCACTAGCTAGAGCGTTTCCGGTGATTATCTTTCATCTTGTGATTATGTCGTCCTCGCGGGCGGCGTATGTTTTAGTGACTGTCTCGTAAGAATCTAGCTAGGATAATGTGTGCTTTGGCGTTTGGACTTCTGTAAATGTGACAGAGGATGCATATGATATACCCCAAGTTTCGTTGGAAGAAAACGGCTTGCTAACCGCACCTTATACTGAGGAAGAGGTTAAGAAGGCTGTTTTCCAAATGGAATGCAACAAAGCACCGGGTCCAGATGGTTTTCCAGCAGAGTTTTATCAAACCTTCTGGGATACTATTAAATCGGACCTTCTAGATTTGTTCAGTGATTTACACATTGGACAACTAGAATTATTTCGTCTAAATTTTGGCGAAGTCATCTTGTTACCGAAAATTAATGAGGCGAAAGGATCCAACAATATAGACCCATTTGCCTATTAAATGTAAGTTTCAAGATTTTCACTAAAGTGGCCACCATTAGACTTAATACGGTTGCGGATCATGTGGTTTTACCATCGCAAACAGCCTTTATGCAAGGACGGAATATCCTTGACGGAGTGGCAGTTTTGCATGAGACGGTACATGAGATGCATTCTAAGAAATTAAATGGGGTTATTTTAAAGCTTGATTTTGAGAAGGCGTATGATAAAGTTAAATGGTCTTTCCTTCAACAGACACTCGGGATGAAAGGCTTTTCACCCGAGTGGCGAGCTCTAATTAATGATTTTGTGTATGGTGGTAGTGTGGCTATACGGGTCAATGATGACACCGGACACTACTTCCAAACGCGAAAAGGGTTACGCCAAGGGGATCCGTTATCTCCGATGTTGTTTAACATCGTAGCGGATATGTTGGCGATACTCATAGAGCGGGCCAAGTCTGATGGTCAAATTGAAGGGGTGATTCCACATCTAGTTGATGGTGGCTTATCTATCCTTCAATACGCCGATGACACAATTCTTTTCATGGATCATGATCTTGAAAAAGCTCGAAATCTGAAATTAATTTTAGCAGCTTTTGAGCAATTATCGGGATTGAAAATTAACTTCCATAAAAGTGAATTGTTCTGCTTCGGTGATGCCCAAGACGATGTAGCTCTGTATTCAGAGTTATTTGGTTGCGGGCAAGGCCAATTTCCGATTCGCTATTTGGGTATTCCGATTCATTATCGGAGACTTACAACTGCGGAATGGAAATTAGTGGAAGAAAGATTACAAAAACGCCTCAGTAGTTGGAAAGGTAAACTGTTGTCCCTGGGTGGAAGACTGGTACTCATTAATTCAGTACTAACTAATATGGTACTGTATATGTTATCATTCTTTATCTTACCCAAAGGAATTCTGCACAAACTCGATTATTATCGATCCAGATTCTTTTGGCAAAGGGACAACGAGAAAAAGAAATATCGACTGGTTAAATGGAGTATAGTTTGTAATCCCAAAGATCAAGGAGGGCTTGGAGTTCATGACCTGGAGGTCAAGAACTCAGCGTTACTGGGTAAATGGCTATTTAAGCTACTTACTGAGGATGGGATTTGGCAAACTATACTTCGGAGAAAGTACATCGGCTCGAAGACATTATCTCAAATGGTTTGGAAACCTGGGGATTCACACTTCGGGCCGGTCTTATGGCGACAAAAAATGTCTTTTTTCGACATGGGACTTTCTCCATTAAGAATGGTGCACGAGATACGGTTACGGGAAGATGCTTGGCTCGACAATGCACCCCTATGTGAACGAGTATCCCGCTTTGTATAGAATTGCGCGTCGCCAAGGTGATACCATTGCAACTGTAATGGCTACCTCACCCCCGAATGTGACGTTCAGACGGGTTTTACTAGGACAAAGGCTCGTGGCATGGAACAACCTAATTCTGCGGCTTGGAGATATTCAATTATCGCCAGAGCCAGATGAATTTCGATGGAACCTCCACGTAGATGGTTCATTTTCTGTAAAATCTTTCTACAATGCGATGATGCTCTCTGATTTACCAGTTGATAATAATAAGAAAATTTGGAAGATGAAGATACCATTAAAAATTAAAATTTTTGGATGGTATCTTCGTCGTGGGGTTATTCTCACCAAAGATAATCTTGTTAAGCGGAATTGGCACGGAAGTACACGATGTGTCTTTTGTCATCATGACGAAACCATCAATCACTTATTCTTCCGGTGCCAGTTTGCGAGATCTATATGGTCAGTCATCCAATTAGCGTCTACCTTGTATCCCCCGACTAGTGTTGCTAATGTCTTTGGCAATTGGCTGCATGGTATCAATTCAAGGTTTAAAATGCTTCTTCGGATGGGGGCGCTAGCAGTTATCTGGGCGCTCTGGCTATGTAGAAATGACAAGATCTTTAATGACAAAAATTGCTCTTTGTTGCAGGTTATCTACAGATGCACTGGTATTCTCCGTTCGTGGTTACCTCTTCAGCGGGAGGAGAACCGAGACCTGTTTATGGAGGTCTGTACACGGTTGGAGGATACGGCGAGGGATACTTTTTCCCTACATGGGTGGCAGCATAGTCTACGGATAGAAGCTCCACCTAGCTCTTAGGCGTTATATAATTCATCGTTCCGATATGTATTTCGCCTCTTTTTGTTTTATGTAACTTTGGTCACTTGAGACAAACAACGGCTGTGTGCATCCTGGTTATGCAGAGGCTGGATGTAATTGCTTCTTGAAGTAATAAAGCATCCTTTATCGAAAAATATGACCAATTCTTATGTGAAGGACGCATATGACCAATTATTTCAACCATGTAACCGTGGAGATTTGCAGCACCAGCTCCCGACCTTTGAAGCTATGGTGATGGGAGATTGCAGCTCGGACAGGGGCACTCTTACCAACGCTGGCTGCCGCTCGCAGCTTTCCCGACCGCCGCTCTCAGCTATTTTCTGGCTGCCGTTCGATGTACCATCCTCCTTGCAGCACCGATGACTGACGCAATATCGGCCTAATATCGCAGCACCAGCGGTTAGGCCTTGCAGCATCGCCGCTGCACGTGCCTCCCGGTGCTGCAACATCGATGACCACCGTGGTGCCGCTTCCCTCCCATGTTGCATCGCTGTTGTAGCCGACGAGCTCATACTTCGGAGCAGCGGCCCTTCAGAGAAGAAGGGCCAGCATTGTTGTCATTGCAGTCTCCACCAATGCTGGCTATCGTGTCGTGAATTCCGACACCGAGGAATAGAGCCCCCCTTTTAGTTTGGTGGGAGTGCAAAGCACAACAAGCTTAATCGACGGCCGAGACCATGCAAACAAACACACAGAGACACTTATTTTTTACCAAGGTTCAGATTGTGTTGTACAAAACCCTACGCCCTGCAGGTAAGTCTTGTATCCCCCTCCAACTGTTTTGCAGACCGGGCCTCCTTTTATATTAGTAAGGGGACACCACAAGGTATTGCGTAGACACGTAGCACGTGGCCGGAACATGGCGCGAGAGCTCAACCATGCTGGGTGCGTGTCTAGACCAGAAACCTAGCTAGCTAGCTTGCCTCTGGAGGACACCTGGCTCTGTCGCGACTCTACTATGCCTGCCATAGCATGCTGATGGGCAAGCGCCTCACTCCTGCAACGGGATATACTCTGAACTTGTCCTACGGAATCTTCCCGGGCTAAGCCATAGCCGGGTCGGACCACCGTGTAAGGAGTCCTTTCGGCGAGGCACGCAGACGGGCTCACTCCTAGACGGTTTGTGCACTTACCGGCTTTTCCACCACTTTGATGGCTAGCTGTGTACACTGTAGGATGTATGTCCAGCTCAAGATACATGGTAACGGTGTGTGGTCTTGTGTTGGTTATTGTTAAACTGTCAACCTTGGATGTTGGATCAATTATTGTGTTGAGATTTCAGCAAGCTGTTGCTCTTATTTTGTTTCTAAATGGATGTATGCATCATGCAGCAGGTGGTGATCCATGAAGCTGGTAGCCTAGCAGCTCCAGTTGGGCAACATAAGATACTCTTCCTCTGTGTCCTGTCTCACAATTATAGTCTATGTAACTGATTTGTCTGATTTTTTGCCTTTTGTGTTGCCAAGTAAATCGTGTTATTTTGTCAAGTAACAGCATCTTGCGCTGTATGTGGAGCTGAATGTATCTTGGTGTAATTGTGTTGGAGGTGATGGACGAGCAGAGTTTGTTCAACTGGTGGCAGATAGATGCAAGGCCCCTCGGGAAGGGGAGAAGTTGATCTGGGGTTGTCATGCTTTTGTGCGTGTGTGCATTTCTTCAGATGATGGTTATATATAAACATGTCTAAGATTTGTTAAAATTTAGATGTATCTAGATGTTTCAGATTTGAAAGGAACATGTCGAGATGTGTTTGAACTGTCCCAGGATTGATTGATTAATAGACTGCATCACAGCTTTCTTGTTTTTCTTTGGTTATTATATCTCTGTTGTGTTTGATTGAAACGTTTGATGTCACCTGAGTGTGCACCTTCTTAGTAAAGAAGGTTGTGCTTGATATCTAGGAAAGTTTTGCTGCTTCTCATCGATCTAGCATATGGCGGGTTACTAAGCTAGAATCGATCTGGATGGATATGCACTCTCATTTCTTAATTACTAGCTTGATTCTTTTTTATACTTGATAAGGTACAGCACTTAATTGGATGACCACCAGCGCATCCACGGGATGTAGGCAGTAAATAGGCCGGGTTAATGACGTATATATCCAGTCGCTCCTCATAACTGCAAAGATTATCCGGAGCGATGCTAGCCCCTGTATTAGATTGTGCGCTCCTTTTACTAGACTATATATATGGACACCGTACCCTGACCAAAGCACCTGTCTCTCCTTCTCTGAGAGACGAGAGAAAACCTACTCTGATCTAACCAAACTGCAGGAACCAAAAAATTCTCCATGGACACCAACAAGAGGAACCGCTTCCATACAACAATCCTGCTCTCGGCGCTTCTTCTCACTTGCTTGGCTACCCATGCACACTGTAAGTTGCATCTCAATCCACTTATCTACATGATCCACCGAGACATGCTGCGTATAATAATTTTTACTTCTTCACAAGTCCTTAATTACGTGCGGCTTTCTCAAGTGATTCTCTAGTTTTCGTTTGCTCCTTCTGTGAATCCCTTCTCTCCTGGTAAACATAGACTAATATATGGATTTTGTTTTGTTCCATAGGCAGCGTATTGGAGGAAGAAATGGGAAAAGGCAGCAAGATCAATTTACATGGAATGTGTGCCCGTCGCTGCAAGGGTGATTCTTGCGAGTTCTGCTGCGTATTAGAGACCAAGGATAACCCTTGCTACGCCAAGTTAGATCAGTGCGAGCGTTTGTGCCCGGATGCACCACCGCGTCTTGTGTAATCCGATCATATAGCTAGCTTTCCATGGATAACGCATAGATCGATGCAGTGCCCAGTTGCATGGATTTTATGAGTTGAGACTTGAGAAGAAGTTATACAATTATCTTATGAGGTGTGCTTCGGTGCGCACCCTCTCCAAACTCGCGACTTATCGCCGAAGGGGTACGGTGGTCCCGATTTTATTTTTTTTGTGCTGCCCGCCGAAACCCATATCCAAGCCCAGTGCAAGACTCGTATGGGTATACAGGGCCTGGGCGTATCTATACGGACGACCCCACGTGGGTGGGTCCCACGTGCTAAGCTAATCACCGTGATTAGCTCCCATTGCATGCATCGTTTTCATCGGCACTGGAGATCTGATCGAGCTGTTCCACGCCGTCGCTAGGTTGAACGCAAGCGGTTGTTGCCGGCCCGGCCGTCGGCGGTTGTTGCCGGCCCGGCCGTCGGCGGTTGTTGCCGGCACGTCCGTCGCCGCCGGTGGTTGTTTCGCACGTCGACGCCGCCGACGCCGCCGACCGCGCGCGAAGCCCCCCCCGCAGATCGACGACCTTGGAAAGGCGCGCCACCGGCTCGGCATCTTCCCCGCTAGGGTTTAAAATTACAGGTACCATGACTTCATCTTGTAGCATAGTAAGAGGACGCAATTCTGCCGGTTTTTCAATGCTAATTATGGTCCAATACTACAGAATATGGAGAACTCTATATCTGGTATGATTGAGGAACAAAACGAGTACGTCGGCTATAATTCCGATGACTCTGAAATGGAGGAAAATTTGCAGCACGAAGCCGGCTGGAGCGAAGATGAGTTTGATGTGAGCCACTATTTTTCATTTCGATTACCAGCAGTCCGAAGCATCATCAAATTATATATGGTTCCTCATGTCATAATTTATGCAGATTGCGTACGATGAATTTGATAATGTTGACAACCATAGCGAACACACGGACGATCAAAATGATGAGAACCATGGTGAACACACGGACAGTCTAAATACTAGTGAGGTATGTGTAGTGACTCATACAAGTGACATAAAATGATGCATGAAATGATGGCAACTCGTAAAATTTACGGTTACTAAATTTCGAAATGCATTAATAAATTTCAGGAACAATTTGACACGCAGCTTGAGTACGACTATTACGGTGAATCTGACTTGGACACGGGCCACACCGATGATGTGGAAGGTGCATCAGTTCCCGAGGATTCCGTTGACATGAGCCAGGTTGTTATCTCTTTTTTATCGATCTTATATAGCTGGAACACATAAATTTATAGTTTTAATTAATGCCTACGTTTTCTACTTGCGGGCGACGCCGAGCGCTAGTCAGCCTGAGAAACCACACAAAGGTAGCAATGGCAATGAATATCCCGATAGTGATCGGGATTTATACTCGGATGATAAAAGAGATGACTTTTATTTCGAAGCAGCAGCATATTCTTTCTACAACAGATATGCTAAAGATTATGGGTTCAGCATCCGGCTTGACCAGGTTAAGCGGTTTGATGATGGAGTAATTCGGTTAAGGCGTTTTGTGTGTTCCGGACAGGCGGACGTCCCAAAAACCAACCGACCACGGAAGGCCGTGTATATAGGCACTGGACCTGAGTCTCGCTGCGGCTGCAAGGCACGTTTGGTGGTCAAGTTTGATGGAAGAACTGGTTTCTGGGTTGTTGAAGATTTTCGTGACAAACATAACCATGACCCAGCGGAACCATGTCAGACTCCGTTTCTTCGGTCCCATAGGACGATCAACGACGCGCAGAGATCTGAGATATTATCAATGGGATCCATGGGAATCAGGAAGCACCTCATTATGAGAAAATTCATTGCAGGCTCCGGTTCATTTGCTGGTGTTGGATTCACAAGAAAGGATTTGTACAACATGTGCTCTAGGGAGAGGAGGAGGCTGCTTTTCGACGGTGACGCTACCACAGCCATCCGCATTATGTCAAAGAGGAAAAAGAGGGACCCTGAATTTTTCTTTGAATATGACGTTGATGAAAAAGGCCGTCCGAAGCACATGTTCGGGTGTGATTCCCGATCACGTAGGGATTACCAGGACTACGGAGATGTGCTTGGTGCTTGATAGCACATACAAGATGAATAAATATAAGATGCCATTTGTTCCTTTTGTGGGCTTGAACAACCACCGTAGGACAACGGTTTTTGGGTGTGCCATCCTTTCAAGTGAGAATGAACAAACATATGTTTGGCTTCTAAAGACTTTCCTCAAAGCGATGTGTCAACGAAGCCAAAGGCAGTAATCACGGATGCAGATGCCGCGATGATCGCCGCAATCGGCGAAGTATTTTCTCGGTGTGCCGCATCGCATCTGCAGCTTCCACATTGAAAAAAATATGGAGATGCATCTACCTAACAAGTCACTGAACGAGTTCAGGACTCTTTTGTATTACACCACCTCGGAGCAAGTATTTGAGGAGCGATGGCATGCATTTTACGAGAAAATGGCAATCCCCAAAAACCAGAACATGGATGAAGAGGATGTACACCAAGAGGAAACTTTGGGCTGCAGCGTATCTCTCTCAAGGATTCCGGCTGGGTATGAAAAGTAACCAGCGGAGTGAAAGTTTAAACTCTTGTCCGCACCTCGCACCTAGATGGGGAAATGACAATTGTTGATATGATTATGCACTACGACAACGCAATTGTCCGTCTCCGTGAGAACGAAGCCCACGACGACTGCACGGCTTCACAGACTACACCAGTGGCAATTACTAATTTCAGAGAACTAGAGGTTGCTGGCTGCAAAAATCTTCACTCCCGCTTGTGTTCTATATTATTCAATGTGAGCTTTCAAAGATTGGCGGCATAGAGATCTTAGAAAAAATGCAGGCGGGAGACTCAAACATCTTCATTGTGGCATGGAGGAATCATGTAAGGACCAGGTTCTACGTGGAATATAGACCCAAGGAGGCAGAAATTATAAGGTGCAGACTGTCAAAGGATGATTAGAAAGGGGATCCCTTGCAAGCACATACCGCATGTGCTGCATTTCTTGAAATTTACTGAAATTCCACAATGTTGTGCTCTACGACGATTCACAAAAAATGCCAGGTTAGGGTTGCCATCTAAACGCACCAGCGACATGTTTGGGTGGGGTTGGTCTCAGGGCGGAGGAGCGGATGAAATACAGCGGGATGAATATTAAGGTATCACAGGCTATGCATATTGCATTAAACAATTCAGAGGAATATGATCTCGCTGAACAGGTACCATTGATGGCATAATTTCTAGAAGAGAGGGGTATGCTAAAGGTAAAGCATATGGTCCCCTCGGGTCGGTGCATGAAAATGAAGATGCTAGTGGACCATGCGATATTGTTGTTGGTGATCCTTTGAAAGTGTCCACTAAGGGTGCACCTAGGCAAGAAGCGCGAAATCTCCAATGACTAAAAATGGAAGACCACTAGGACACAAGGAACGCAGGTGCGGGTGTGCGGGGCATGCCAAGGAGAAGGGCATAACGAAGAAACCCAATATGCATATTTCATCCGAAGTAAGTTTTTCTCGCCATTTTGTTTCATATACTTTAAAAGATTCATATGAGTTATTGTGTAATTTTATGTCCGTGAACATGTGCGGGAATGTGCTTGCAGCAGGAAGGGTAGTTCTTTCATAGTTATCTAAAGGGCAGTAAATTTCCTTAATTATGAATGGGACGACTATAGCTTTGTATTTGATGGAGTTGTTAATGTTTGCAACGTACCGATGTTTTTATTTTGTACTCGATGTTCTTAATTCTCTGGTGTTCTTTTGTAAAAATGGCAAAAGACATTATATATTGTGAAGTAGGCATTTCCTTATAATCATCATAGCATGCATGTACAAAGATAAAAATAATTGCATACTTTCGATAATGGGAAATAAAATCAATGTTACAAAATTTTGTAGATAATCTTAACCGAATAAATATTGTTTACAACCGAAGACAATTAAAAATTCAATATTACATGTGTCCGGAAACCTTCGCGGGAGCAAACCGAACAGATCACACTATCAAATTTATATTTTCTTGGTCTTTGCTAGCAATCTCACTTTGTTTTTCACCTTCTCAAGAATGTTGTGTGGTGATAAAACAATGTTTGCAACTGTACTTTCTCTCGATTCATCGATCGTGGCCTGCCAAAACATTATAAGGTGTTATACACATGGGTTGTTAACATTGTTAAAATTAACCGAGTGCATGGAACATAGTATAGCCAACCTGAGAAACCGGGCAAGTCATCCGATCTCCGTCCCGATTGCTCCATACATTGCAATACCCATAATCCGCATGAATTGCTGGTATATAATGTGACAAAATTTAAAAGTGTCCGCATATACAAAACCGACTTTCTTTATGTGTAATGCAATATAGGTACTTACTCATCGGTTTGCTTAGGGATGTCATATCTTTTAATAGGCCATTCTTCCACATCCGGATATTCTGTGTCACAAGTATTGTTTGCTTCTTGTATGTCCTGTGAAATTTACCCAATCTACGAAACAACAAATATATTACTGCACAGACATGAGAAAGTACACAAAGACATGTGTGTAGAGAGTGTAATACCAAGTCTTTCACAACTGATTTTGACACCCCTAAACCAAACAGAGGATCAAGGACCTGGAATTCCTTCTTCTTTGTATGCATGACAACGAGCTTACGTAATGAGTTTTCCGTATGTTCAGTGCGAAAAATGTCTACAAGAGAAGGAAAAAACTTTGTCAATTATCATATTATTTTATTCTAATTTCGCATGAAACATTGAAAGAAAGTGTCTGTTACCTTCTCACGCTTGAAATATTCATCCATAACCCTACCTAAGGCTCCTGGTCTTGTAACTACCTCATCTATATTTCTAATAGTGTATTTTTTTCTCGTATTGTTTTTCTCGCTTGTTCAAGGAGATAGTTTGTCCTCCACGCAGGACATAACATTCGATCGGACCCAACACGGAGAGACAAATACCCAATAGCAGCATCAATAATCCGATAGCAACAACAATATTTTCAAATTCAAATAGTTTAATTACGAGTATAACGCAAACTTTTGGTTTTGAAGACTTACATTATCAGATAGCCATTCGTGCGCAAGAACGACGTTAAGCTTTTCTGAAGACAAGCTGACGCCATATTCATTCTTGTACACTCCTTTAGATGCTTCTTTTGGTAGCTTGGATATTGTTTTAACATATAAAGTGGCAGCTTCTATTTCCTGCTGTGTTGGTACTGCCGAAGATACCCCAACTTCATGTTCTGCAAACAACCCCGATGCACATAATAGTAATAACATATGTGTTACAGAGTTGCAAGCATCATTTATTTGCCAACAAAGAAATAACGAATAAATGGTGTTACCTTTCTTTACACGGCTTTGACGTTTTGCTCTAGGTTTCGCGACCACATATGGTGATCCATATTTTTGATTCGTCGTCCGTTTCCTTTTCCCTCCAACTTGTACCGCCGCTGCGTTTCTCCTTCTACCATTACTATTTGCACACTTTGCTCGTATTGCCCTTCTTCCTACTAGCCTCTCGTCCCATTGTTTCAACACTATGAGTACTCATAACTTCATGTTCACCGTCATGTAGGTCATCATCCTTCCGTCCAGCATTCACCTTGGTGGTAGATCTTGCGAAAATGTCATCCGGTATACGTATATCCGAGGATGATGCCGGTTTTGTGGTATCATTTAAGATAAAAGGATTATCTTGTGTACCCTCCGTGTTACCGAGGTTTCCTGGTGTGACGTACACATTATCTCCTGCCTCCGGCACCCCATTATGCTTAGGAGGTGTGACAAACTTACCGAAGTCTTTGTTACATTGCTAATTAAAGCATCTAACTCGTCGAACTGTTCTTGTACATGAATTCTTTCTTAGATGAATCATCGATGTGAATAGAAGTGTCTTCTTCCTCATCTCCTCCTTTATCCGACTCTGATCCTTCAACCGGTTTGTACATGACACCATTCTTATTTAGCATTTTTAGAACTTCCTGCAAAACAAGTAGTACCATAATTATTCATTACCGATAATGTAAAACTTTCGTGTTCGTAAAATGTATGGCTCCTCACCTCTGCACATCTCTTTGGTACAAGTGCTAATTGTGTGTCAATGTGATCCGTCAGTTCCTTCTTCGAACTTTCCAATAGTATGTCCTTGTTACTACGCCTCTGTCTCGAACGTGTCGAACGTGACTGTTCACCATTCTCGCGATGTGTTCTCGCTTTGTTTGCGCACCGGCATTGGCTTGAGGTGTAAGATCATTAATAATCTGCATGTCAAATTAGAAAACAAATGGCATAAATTAATATAACAACACAACATCGACTATGATATAATGTAGCTAGAAGTAGTGATAAAAAAACAAAACCTTCACTTTGCCTCTCCCACGACCATTTGCATAGTCGTATCTGCGACCTCCTTTCGCTTCCGCTTCAGTCCAGCTTTTTCATTAGTGGCCTAATAGACTTGTGTGGAATATACGTAGGATCATCCACGACTACCACCTTTTCCCAGTATAGTAGCTACAAACAACACATTTTAAATGAAATAAGTTTCAAATTGTCACATACATCAAATATAGTGCTAATCATGTTTGCATACCTGAGTGAGACAAAGATTTCCAACCGGCCATCCCCTACCTTTTGCCGCTGATCTTGTGTAAGCAGTACAAATTATCGAGGAGGTAACGCAATGTGAAGTGATTCCAAGTTAATTTGAAATATTCTAGGAACATCCTCCACTAAACAATAGTGATCTCTATCGACCGTTTTTGGGCCGGATGGCGCCAGAACCGTGCCAATTAGCACAAGCACTCGCTTTCCGCACAAAGTCATCATCGGAAGCTTTCTCTCTCGTATGTCAGCAATCAAGTCGGAAATAACTAGATTTCCACTAGACTTGCTGAGATAACTAGGCGGTATTTTCCTTCTACTTGTTAGACATTCTTGATCAATTATATCAAAAGCGGAAAACCCTCATTACGTAGACCATAAATGCATTCTATGTCTACAGAGGTTGCGCTTATCGCTCCTGCCTTGTCTTGTACGACGAATGTCTCAGCTTTTAGTATCATATAGCTCTATCATAAATCTAATCATATTTGTGCGCGTGGCGAAGGCTGGCAGCTTGCAACATCGTCCGCAAACTAGTAGAGCTAAACCTCGCACGTTGAGGTCCCGAGAAAGTGGCTACGAGATTCGTCCACAATGTGTGGTCACAATAGACCGGGCCATCTAATTCATCCATTCCGCAAATAACATATACAAACAACAATTATTGCCGACATAGAAAATCTCCTAATAACCATCTACAGCGTAAATGTCAACCTAAAACTTACACGTCCGGCAAAGAATGAAGGTTTAGATCAAGCGCACTCTAGATCAAGTGGGCGAAAGGATCGATGATAAACGAGATTGCAAACGCGCGCACCCGGAAGGCTGGAACACGGATGTTGCCGTCGTTAGATTGAGCTGTAGGCTCCGCCGACGAAAGGACTCCTATCTTCTCCAGACGGCGATGGAAGGCGACGTTGACTTGAAGAAGAAATCGTGGGTAGTTACACGTTGTGCGTCGAACGTGCCGCTAACTAGGGCATCTGCTGTTAATACTATAATTAGGCAAGCTCTCGATGGATATCTGGGCCAGCCCGTTAGTACCCAGCCCATACACGGAGGCCACTCTATGCATGTGATAAGACACTGCTTTGCATTCGGCAGACGAATCGATAACTTACTTCTCCCTCTCTCTTTTGGAGCAACAATATATACATGTTCAAAGGTGCTGATCACCTACAAGCATACCATGGTTCCGCATGGCACCACACAACAATGGCTTGTAGCTAGTACGACGGTGCAAAATATTTTTTAATTACGATTTCAATTGTTTGTAACGAAGAATTTTTTAAAAAATATGGTCTTTTTTGCACATTACTAGATCTCGCAATGCACATAATTGACATATCTATAGTGCCACCGTCGAGTGGGGCATCAACAAATTTCACAATGCTACAACCCTCATACAACACTTGTAGAGAAATAAGTCTGGATATAATTAATAAGCATTCACGATCGAACTCTTCACACATTGTCATAAAAGTGAGAAACCATTAAAAATGACATAAATGTGCACCATACTAAAAGTGTACCAACGGACATGACATAAACAAAAAAATTTAGATAGCTATAGTAGTCTTCACGAGCGAAGTCTGAACCGGGCTGCTCTCACACACAGTCAAGCATAATCTTCAGACCACCTTCTCCTTGCTTACGGAACCGTAACACGTATTTCTGATTTTTCTTCATGCCATTCTGCCTCACCACATCCATCCAAAGGTGATGTTATCATGGCACCTCCTTTTGGTACTCCTTTCACCGTTGACATGTTCATCACCATCGTAACTTCGTAACATTGGCACCTGGAGAGTAAAGCTTTATGGTTGCCGGTAGCCGAATATTGGGCGTAATGTGCTTGAGGGTGAACCTCCTTGAGAAGTACTACACATAAATTTGACAATCAATTATCGCCATATCTTGGTTAGTAGTAAGAAATGATGGAAATCAAAATTAATTACCATCTTTGCTTTATTCTTCACGATGTGTGATTTCTTGATGGTGCACACGTACAATGGAATTACTCGGTAGGGTTTTCGCAACTAGTCGTTCGAGTGCATCAAAATCGTCATAATTCATCTTAACTCGATTTGCATACTCTATGAAAGCTTCAAAATCATACTCTTCCTCTTCTCCAGGACCTACATGTAATATTAAAAAACATAAGGGACATCAATTAATTCTAAATTAAGTTGTTCATAACACTGTGTTCTCATTGAGTGCCATAAACAGACTTACCCCTTATAATAGGCCTTTTCCTCCAATTCGGTAAAGCACGAAGCTGGGCAGGCGTAGCAAGGAATGGCTGATCAATGTCAATGTTCTCATATGTCATATACGTACGATCAAATTAACCACTAGATCTAATTAAGTCGGCCGATATTTTTTCCCAAGCGAACCAACCAAGGGAAGTAAGATTAGACGACCAGATCTAACTTGGGCAGATCAAAGTAAAGACGATCTACCGCGTCTACATATGTTGTCGTGCAAGAGTTCATAAAAAAAATTAGGTGCATGGCACGAGGTGAGCGAACTATACTTACATCCATGGCGATGAGATCCGAGTCAGCTCGTAACCAACGTCTTCGAGGACGCAGTCGGCGTCCGACCGTAGATCGAGGAGGCGTTGAGGAGGAGGATAGATCGTTTGGGAATTAGATTTGAGGATTAATTAGTACGGCAGTTAAATACCTAAATAAAAGGTCTGGGCCAGGATGGGCCTCAATTGCGGCCCACGAGGAGCATAAAGAAGCATACCACAAACGAAAAGATGGATCCCTCGGCCCGTTATCTCATCAGCATCTCCATCCTGCCTCCACCTACATGTCGCCGCCGCCATGGTGATTTCGGCTATGGACGACATCGACCGCGTCGAACCCATGCACAACTCATCGGATGAGGTATGATTCTAAGTTAACGTCTTCATCTCATGGGATTCTAAATATCTTGAAGAGTCATCCGTATGTGCAAGCTCATAAGTTATGTCGAATTTAATATGTTTTCACGTTTTATTGTAGGAATCAATCTGTGAGTGTGGTATTCGGGATGGCTGTGCCCAGCTTCAACATTGTCTACAAGCAAAAATTGTTCTCCTAGAAGAACTAAATTTTAAAAGAGAGGAGAAAATGAAGATTGATGAAGAATTGAGGATTGTCAAAGAGAAGCTCGGGTGGCTCATGAGACAATTCGGAAGATGGAACAAGCATTGATGACTACCAACAAAAAAATAGAAACACTTCTGGAAGAGAAAGGCCGAATCGAGTTGATGATGGCTGATATCATCGATGAACACAACATTAGTAAAAACGAAACAAAGGCGACAACAAGGTTGAAGATAAATAAGGTCAAAAAATATGCTCTCCAACGGGAATTGTGTCTTCGCACGCCTTGTGTGCTATAATTATTCTAGTAGCCGTTATAATCGCGATGTCGTGGCTTTTAAAATGCTCGGCCTAGATGTTATGGTTGGGCAACGATCAATTCTGTAATGTGATCATGTCCGTAAATAAAAATTTCTTTTTCGACAGTGAAAAGCTGATGAGGAGAAGTACATAGCATAATTACCTCTTACAATAATTAAAATGCAGAAAATATAAGGTCCGCACACAATACTACAAATGCAGATAAAAATGCAGATAAAAATATAGAGGACATGCCTCGTCGTCTACTTGGAACGTTTGTACGACGACTCTGCCTCGTCGTCGTCCGGCGCCCCCGTTTGCGAGAAGCCTTCTCCGACGAGGAGCTGTCGTCCGACGAGGTGGACTCCGACGAGTCATCTTCTGACGAGGAGTACTCCGAAGAGCCGTTGTACTCCTCCTCCTCGTCCGTCACCTCGGCCCGCGCCCGCGCCCGCGCCACGGCTGCCTTCTTCGCGCGAGCCTTCTTTTTCGCGGCCGCCTTCTCATCGGCGGCCAAGGCCTCCTCCAGCCCGCGCCCACTTCGCGTCGGAGTCCTCGTCCTCTTCCGCGTCGTCCACGGCATGTTCCTCCGCGTCCGCGTCGCCGGCGGCGCCCTCCTCCTCGTCCGCGTCGCCGGCGGCGCCTCCTCCTCGTCCGCTTCGTCGGGCTGCGTCGGCTCCGAGCCGTCGGGCTCCGAGCCGTCCGCGGCGTCCTCCTCCTCGCCGGCACCGTCCGACTGATCGGCGCTCCGCGGTGGTTCCTTTCCCACCGGTGGCACCACCTGGGCGGCTTTCCGTCGCTGTCGGAGTCGGACGGCCAGGAAACGTCACTCATGGTCGCGCCGCGGGTGTTTGACGACGGTGGGGAGCGGGTCTGGAAGATATGCGAACCGCTAGCGTTGGCACCGTACTTGTATGCAAGGCAACGCGGTAATGGTAGAGGGCGGCCGTTGCCATTCCGGTGTTTACGCAGCCGCGACGCCTCGGGTCGTGCGCGCGTGGTTTCTAGTTACGAGGCGCGTGGTAATTTCCGCCGCGCGGCGCACGTACACCGTGGCACTTTCTTCTCACTATGGTTTAAACAGGCTCTAAAGGTAGGGTAAACGGCCTCATTTCTAAGCTTTTGAATTTTTATGGTGTGTTGTTGTAGCACGGATCGTAAAAACATTGATATATAGAGCTAGATAGTACAAACCTTACATAGGAATTCCATCACACGTACGATACCGAAGCACACAACAAATCCCGGGCCCACAGTACACGACAACAAGACATAGATAATAAAACAGCTCTAAAAACACCGATAAAGATGAGGCAACGCCGTCGTCCCTCCTAGGATGTTCATTCCCCTTGCTCCTCCTTCGTCGTTTTAGTCCTCCTCATCACCGACGGGCCGTCAACGTGGTAGCGGTATGGGAGGCAGTGCATGTTGAAACGGTCGGGAAAGATGACGTGGAAGTTGGTGAAGATATTGTAGGTAGTGAAAGCGATAAACTCACAACCACACCAGAACACCTGCCCGAGGAGGTGGTGCGCGTCGAAGGGGTTCCTGAAGTGGACGAAGAGGCCTATCTCATGGTTGATGTTGCCGTCGAAGTGGGACTCGATCGTGTACATGGGCGGCGAGCCTAGAGGGAGGTTGAGGTGGCGGTAGCCCTGCGAGAGAAAGATCTCGGCTAGCGCCCGTCGCTCCTCCACCTCGATATCGCCCGGATGCGCAGCCTCGTTCTCCACGATGACACCCTCCGGCCACTCCCTCTCGCGCACGGTGGCCGGGCGACGGTAAGTTGGGCCAAAGAACTCCATGGTGGCGGCTAGGGTTTGGTGTTTCGTGGCTAGTCCACGGATGCGGTGGTAGATGGATGAAGCGTAAGAGTGCGTGAGATGTGTGAGAGAAGAGGAAGAAGAGGTGCCCTTATATATAGACGGGGAGTTTGTAAAATTCACTTAAATAATGCACACAAATTTCACTTTAATACCGATGCCAGCCAACTCGATGGCACGCCGAGACGAGGGCAACCTCCGAGACGATGTCACGGTGCTGAAAACGGTGGTTGGCATGCATGAGAGCGTGGCGCGGGTAATTTAATAGCGTGCTGCATGGCGCATGCATGTAAAGGTGGTGACCCGATCGAGGGCTGCAGCAGGCGGGAGGCAGGCCTAGACGGGCCGGCTGGCAAAGCTTTGACGCGCGAGCGGCCCAGCGGTTCTATCTCTATCTCTCGCCTTTCTCAAATTAAACAACCTATTACGCCCTAAAAACCGTGTGACATTAGAAATAGTCTCGAATTACAAACAATTGTCCGAATTAAAAATAGTCGAAAGTAAGAAGAACATAAACTTTTTCCTAGGTACAGCCGCCACCTCCACCTCAGTCTCCTCCATAGATTGGGTTCCCCCTCTTCCGGCTCGGCTTCGTCGGTGTCGGGAGGAGTGGGGAACCCGATCTATGCGTGGAGTTTTTTTAAAAAGTAGTGTTTTCGATTGATTATGTTAGGTTTTTGGTAGTCATTTTTTGTTGGTTTCACCCAAGGGTTGTGGGCCCACTTTGTGGCCTCGGGTAGAGCCGTTTTGCACGTAAACCATGTGTGCGGGCTCCCGTGAGGTAGCTAGGCAAGGAGCACATGATTTCTTCCATGGATGGTGATGTAAGTGGTGTTTGGATGCCATGGTGAAGCAGATCCCAAAAGATGGGACCACCATGCACACGCGCCGTCGAGACGATCCACTTGCTTTTGACACCTCGTTCCGACGAGAACCCCGTATTTCAGGGGTCTACACCACATGAACATGGGCATTCACACATGCACAACCCTAAACCCATGGCTAGGAGTGGGTGGGGTGACATGGTGCACCAGTGCCCACCACATGGGGTCACCCAAGGGTTGTGGGCCCACTTTGTGGCCCGGGTAGAGCCGTTTTGCACGTAAACCATGTGTGCGGGCTCCCGTGAGGTAGCTAGGCAAGGAGCACATGATTTCTTCCATGGATGGTGATGTAAGTGGTGTTTGGATGCCATGGTGAAGCAGATCCCAAAAGATGGGACCACCGTGCACACGCGCCGTCAGACGATCCACTGTTTTGACACCTCGTTCTGACGAGAACCCTGTATTTCAGGGGTCTACACCACATGAACATGGGCATTCACACATGCACAACCCTAAACCCATGGCTAGGAGTGGGTGGGGTGACATGGTGCACCAGTGCCCACCACATGGGGTCACCCAAGGGTTGTGGGCCCACTTTGTGGCCCTGGGTAGAGCCGTTTTGCACGTAAACCATGTGTGCGGGCTCCCGTGAGGTAGCTAGGCAAGGAGCACATGATTTCTTCCATGGATGGTGATGTAAGTGGTGTTTGGATGCCATGGTGAAGCAGATCCCAAAAGATGGGACCACCGTGCACACGCGCCGTCAGACGATCCACTGTTTTGACACCTCGTTCTGACGAGAACCCTGTATTTCAGGGGTCTACACCACATGAACATGGGCATTCACACATGCACAACCCTAAACCCATGGCTAGGAGTGGGTGGGGTGACATGGTGCACCAGTGCCCACCACATGGGGTCACCCAAGGGTTGTGGGCCCACTTTGTGGCCTCGGGTAGAGCCGTTTTGCACGTAAACCATGTGTGCGGGCTCCCGTGAGGTAGCTAGGCAAGGAGCACATGATTTCTTCCATGGATGGTGATGTAAGTGGTGTTTGGATGCCATGGTGAAGCAGATCCCAAAAGATGGGACCACCGTGCACACGCGCCGTCAGACGATCCACTGTTTTGACACCTCGTTCTGACGAGAACCTCGTATTTCAGGGGTCTACACCACATGAACATGGGCATTCACACATGCACAACCCTAAACCCATGGCTAGGAGTGGGTGGGGTGACATGGTGCACCAGTGCCCACCACATGGGGTCACCCAAGGGTTGTGGGCCCACTTTGTGGCCTGGGTAGAGCCGTTTTGCACGTAAACCATGTGTGCGGGCTCACGTGAGGTAGCTAGGCAAGGAGCACATGATTTCTTCCATGGATGGTGATGTAAGTGGTGTTTGGATGCCATGGTGAAGCAGATCCCAAAAGATGGGACCACCGTGCACACGCGCCGTCGGACGATCCACTGTTTTGACACCTCGTTCTGACGAGAACCCTGTATTTCAGGGGTCTACACCACATGAACATGGGCATTCACACATGCACAACCCTAAACCCATGGATAGGAGTGGGTGGGGTGACATGGTGCACCAGTGCCCACCACATGGGGTCACCCAAGGGTTGTGGGCCCACTTTGTGGCCTCGGGTAGAGCCGTTTTGCACGTAAACCATGTGTGCGGGCTCCCGTGAGGTAGCTAGGCAAGGAGCACATGATTTCTTCCATGGATGGTGATGTAAGTGGTGTTTGGATGCCATGGTGAAGCAGATCCCAAAAGATGGGACCACCATGCACACGCGCCGTCGGACGATCCACTCGTTTTGACACCTCGTGCCGACGAGAACCACCGTATTTCGGGGGTCTACACCACATGAACATGGGCATTCACACATGCACAACCCTAAACCCATGGCTAGGAGTGGGTGGGGTGACATGGTGCACCAGTGCCCACCACATGGGGTCACCCAAGGGTTGTGGGCCCACTTTGTGGCCTCGGGTAGAGCCGTTTTGCACGTAAACCATGTGTGCGGGCTCCCGTGAGGTAGCTAGGCAAGGAGCACATGATTTCTTCCATGGATGGTGATGTAAGTGGTGTTTGGATGCCATGGTGAAGCAGATCCCAAAAGATGGGACCACCATGCCCACGCGCCGTCAGACGATCCACTCGTTTTGACACCTCGTTCGACGAGAACCCCGTATTTCAGTGGGTCTACACCACATGAACATGGGCATTCACACATGCACAACCCTAAACCCATGGCTAGGAGTGGGTGGGGTGACATGGTGCACCAGTGCCCACCACATGGGGTCACCCAAGGGTTGTGGGCCCACTTTGTGGCCTCGGGTAGAGCCGTTTTGCACGTAAACCATGTGTGCGGGCTCCCGTGAGGTAGCTAGGCAAGGAGCACATGATTTCTTCCATGGATGGTGATGTAAGTGGTGTTTGGATGCCATGGTGAAGCAGATCCCAAAAGATGGGACCACCATGCACACGCACCGTCAGACGATCCACTGTTTTGACACCTCGTTCTGACGAGAACCCCGTATTTCAGGGGTCTACACCACATGAACATGGGCATTCACACATGCACAACCCTAAACCCATGGCTAGGAGTGGGTGGGGTGACATGGTGCACCAGTGCCCACCACATGGGGTCACCCAAGGGTTGTGGGCCCACTTTGTGGCCTGGGTAGAGCCGTTTTGCACGTAAACCATGCGTGCGGGCTCCCGTGAGGTAGCTAGGCAAGGAGCACATGATTTCTTCCATGGATGGTGATGTAAGTGGTGTTTGGATGCCATGGTGAAGCGGATCCCAAAAGATGGGACCACCATGCCCACGCGCCGTCGGACGATCCATTGTTTTGACACCTCGTGTCGACGAGAACCCCGTATTTCGGGGGTCTACACCACATGAACATGGGCATTCACACATGCACAACCCTAAACCCATGGCTAGGAGTGGGTGGGGTGACATGGTGCACCAGTGCTCACCACATGGGGTCACCCAAGGGTTGTGGGCCCACTTTGTGGCCTGGGTAGAGCCGTTTTGCACGTAAACCATGTGTGCGGGCTCCCGTGAGGTAGCTAGGCAAGGAGCACATGATTTCTTCCATGGATGGTGATGTAAGTGGTGTTTGGATGCCATGGTGAAGCAGATCCAAAAGATGGGACCACCATGCCCACGCGCCGTCAGACGATCCACTGTTTTGACACCGTATTTGAGGGGTGTACACCACATGAACAAGTGCATTCACACATGCAAATTGCAAAACTCATGGCTTGAAGTGTGTTAAATGACATGGTGCACCACTGCCGACAATATGGGGTCATCCCAGGGTTGGTCAAAAAAGTGCCATAAACGAGGCTCCAAAGGTAGGGTAAATGGCCTCATTTCTAAGCATGTTTTTTTTCGACCTTGTCTAAACGACCCAAATAAATTTCCTAGACATCTACTTGATATGTATACACTCGTTTTTGAAGATTTTATTTTTTTAGATTTTCTCTGAAATTTTTAGGAATATTTGAATATACGAGCAATCCGATTGGCCGGACTCCTTTTTTTTTCCCGAACACGGGTGGGGGTTCCGAGCGGGCACGCTAGATGGACTGTTGGGCCGTGTTGCGGTCTGGCCTTGTGCCCGTTGTGCAATGCGCCGGCCTAGGCCTGCATGCGCGGGAAGCGACGACGACGGCATGCATGCGCCCCGCAGCAGTGACTCAGCCTATGCATGCATCGCCACGACGTCGCCATGAATGAGCCAGACAAGCCCCGTTTCCGGTGCGGTCGATTCAGCCGATAGCAGACGCGCCGCCCCGTTTCGGTGTAAAACGACAACGACACGGGACACCCCTCGATTAATGTGCGAAACGGCAACGGCTACATGCACGCGTCACTCGCGTCGTTTCATCGCCAAACAACAATCTTCGTCTCCCACACCACATTTTTCTAGCCTATTTATACGTCTACATTCCTCTCCCACACATCCACCCAGCCTCCACTCCGCACACGACGCCCTTCATCCTTTCCTAGAACGCCAAAGCACCACCGGAAGATGCGAGACGTCGGACCGACCTTCGTTCGGCCGCCTACCGTGCCGTAGCTGCGCTACCCGCCGGGCGTCCTCGTCGAGCGCACGCTCCGTGTGTGGGCGCAATCCAGGTGGAGGAGCCCCGTCGAGCTCGCCGACGCATTCTTCACCGCCGGCTTCGCCCACCTCCCACCGGGATCGCCGCCGATGTTCCACCTCGACGAGGTTCGTGACGGCGTTACCCTCAAGTTGCTCACGGTCACCCTCACCAACCCGTGGGACGCGTACGAGCTCCTCGGCCAAGTGTTCTGGTGCGGCTGCGAGTCAATCTTCTTCACGACGTACAACATCTTCACCAACTGCGAGTGCAACTTCCCCACCGAAAACCAGATGCACTGCCTCCCCTACGAGGAGTGAGGTGTTGATGACGTACGGTGGTCGAGTAGCGCCGGCCGTGGTGGAAGAAAGTTGAGGAGGAATTTCGTGAAGCTTGTCATGCACGTTTCTCTACTTTTTAGTTTTATCGTGTTTATTTAAAATGCCGTGTTTTTATATATTGTACCGTGTCGTGTCCCTGGACTTATCTATGTAACGACGGTGGTACTTGTTTACATCCTTATTTATGTAAGTGACATATTTATGTAATCTAAGTGAGTCTCTATGTGTGTTCAAATCTGTTCGTCCTCAAATGACTACTATTTCTTGTACCAAATTGTTTACAAAACCCAACAAAAAACAAAAAAATTCTAATCCACTAAGACTAGAATTTTAGCTATTTTCAATTTTTTAAGTTGTTATTCATATATATTACAAATTTAGTGTTAAGATTCATATTGAATTATCTATTTCATATTCAATTAGTGAATTAGTGAATTGTATATAATAGACTACACAAAGATCTCGTGTGTTGAAAAATGTACAAACATGCATTTAATAACCTAACGGAAGTGATAAAATAACTATAGATACCTTTATTACTTGAGATGTCAATATGTATCTATCTCGTCCCACTCGGTTACCGGACTACCCCTGCGAGACGACTTCCCACGAGGTGTGCGGTTCGAGTCGCGGCAACACCCATTTTTTGCTTCATTTTTTTTGATATTTAATATGTACCACCTCAACTAGCCTAATGGGCCTAATTTGGTTGGAGATGGCCCATTAGTCAAATCTAGATTGGGCTATCCGCCGCGATTATTGTTGCTGTTAAATGAGATAGTTGTTCCTGTTTTATATGTAGCCTAATGGGCCTAATTGGATGGAGTTGGCCCATTAGTCAAGTCTAGATTGGGCTGCTGTCTCGTCTGTGAGTGTTGTAGCTGTGAAATGAGCTATTTGTTGTTGTTGATCGAGAGATTTGTTGCCGTCAAGTATCACATAAGATAACAACTCCACCCTACCGCCAACACGCCGTCTTTATTTTAGATTACCATGAGGTTTTCCCCCATTTCCACTCGGAAAATACCGTATCAATTATGTACAAATCATCCGCAACACAACCGAGCAAAACCGACACATGATTTCCTATAATCAAACGCTTACTTTGGCAAAATCTTTGTCACTTGGTGAATTGAAGCATGGCAGCTTGTGCTAGTGTGTCCTACCTATCTCGTTTGACCCCATGTAATGGATTTAGATGGCGGTTGTTTTCGGTGTGTGATCATCGCTCTAAACCTGTTCCAGGCTATCCCGGTACATCGGAGTTGGTTGGGATGGCAGCCAATCTACCCGAGAAACCCCGTTTTCCTTTTATTTTGTTGGTGTCTAGTTTTAATCTCGTAATACACTTGGCTTCTTTTTCAATGAAATTGGGGCTGGGGGGCAACCCGTGTTGATCTAAAAAAAAAAAACTTTGTCACTACATCATGCTAACAAAGCTAGATCAACATCAAGCAAATAGAACATGCTTACCTAGCATCCAAGCACACAACACGGCCAAGCATGCACAACACATCAGCATATGTAGTAAGCACATCATACACATGCTTAAACACTAAGCATACTTAATTAGAAACATAGTTCACACATACTTAAATAGAAACATAGTTCACAACAGCATTAACCAAGTTTTAACACCACAAGCACGGCAGAGTTTAACATAAACACACAACTAAAGAAAGAGGCATCAGGTAGGCAGGCAGGTCGGCAGGCAGGTAGGCAGGCAGGTCGGCACCATCCTCCGCATGCTCCTACCGCCGGGGCGTACTTCTTGAGGAACAGGCCGTAGGCGGCATGCTTGGCCCCGATGTGTGCGGGTGTCCGCCCGCTGCCAACACCGAGTGTAGGTGGCATGCTCGGTACATGCCGAGGAAGTCCGTCGGCATTTCCTTGCGGCTGCACCGGGGGCACTTGAACCTACCCGGGCCAAGAAGGTAGCGAATCTCCCCAGCACCTAAGCCTCGCGGAGAACATGCCTGCTCTTCGGTCCCTATCCTCCCGGTCGGAACCGACTTCATCCGAAGGATCCTCCTGTTAGATGAAGTAAATTAGGTTAATTAGTCTGCTATTGCATATAAACAATGTAATGACTATAAATAGAAAAGGAATGAAAACAATGCAAAGTAATTATTTGTATAAATGCACATTAGTTAGTAACTATACATACCATATCTAATTTAAACAAAAACTAGTGTTTGGAATGGAACAAGTGGCAATACCATCACAGAAGAAAAACACTATATATGTCTAGATGTTGGAGAAAGGTATACTTGATACCTGGAAAGGATCCAGAGGATCCAATCCATCAATATGCATGCTCAAATCACACCAATGAGCAGATGCTCAAAAGGTATTAGTCATCACTTCGTATAGACCAAGTGATGGTAGCAATATTTGAGGCAAACAAAAACTTGGAGTGCCCAGTAGATGAAGATATGCAAAATAGTATGAAATACAAGCATATCCAAGTATAAACCAGATACACACAAAAGCTTTGACAGCCACATACACCACCTAGCACCACCTAGCTATTAAACCATCAGAAACCCTTATTTTCTTCATAAAACAATCATAGTGGCATTCATATGTATGATACCCTACTGTGAGGATCTCTATTAATAAAAACCAATAGTTTATCCATCAAGGTGAGCAACCAGTAGCAGTACCAAGAGCTACTGAGGTCACATCAAACCTAGTAAGCCACAGCCATAGCATCAATCATCATAATATGGACAGATTTAGATTGTGATGAATATTAATCCAACAATAGTTGGCATCCATCCATTCTTCTCAAACAAATTGAATCATTACCAATACACAGTTCATCAATAAAGAATTCCAAGTGAATATCCTTACACAGCAAGCAACCATAGTTCAATTATTAACAATAACAACACCAAATGATCAAGTTTACGATAGCATGACTTGCACATGACACTCTAGTGAAGGCAAAGCTCCAGTCAAGAAATCAAGGCTTCCATGCAGTGATTAACAGGCAACATCTGCTAGTATTGGAGCCACATTTATGATCAACTTCTTTGTCCATACAATGTAGTAGCGAGTTAATCTAAAACCTGTCTAGACATCAATTGCAAGCGAGGCACAAGTGATAAGTGAATCATCCAAGTGCGTAGATCCATATAATTGCTAGGAACCAGATCATAATAGCAAGCTAATCAAACTAGATAGCCTTATTTATGAGCGAGATAGGGATTACAGGGAACCCAACCAAGCAAGAACCTCGGATGAACACTTGAGCAAGCTCAAATTCATCTCCGGAACTACTAGAAATATCAAAATGGCTTGGTAGTACAACAAATTCACAGCATATAGATTAGCCAAATCCACGGATTTCGTACAAGCTTGCGAGCGAGCAAGGCATTCATGCATGTCGTCGGGGTCGGCGGAGAAATTTACCTCGGACGGGTCGGCGGAGTCGGATTCGTCGAAGGTGGGCACGTCGTCGGGGCCGTTGATCTTTTCCCCCGCCGCCTTCCTCTCCTGCCTCTCGCGGTTCTTCCGATTCTTCTTCTGGCGCCGCCGCTTCGCGCCTCCGTCTCGTGCGCACGCTTCTTGCTCGCCGGTGCACCCACCGTCCTCTCGGCCCCAAGCGGAGCTCGGATCCGGGGCAGCTCCGCCCGCCGATGAAGCGGCCAACCGGGTTTCCTCAACCGCCGCCTCCTTGCCCTTCCCCTCCTTCCCCTTCCCCTCTCCATGGACGAGCGCGAACGAGCACGAGAGCGAGCTCTGCTGTTCTTGACCTAGGGTTTTTTGCCCGATTTGGGGATTGCTTTTGCTTTGGATAGATGTGGTGAAGAGGACAGGGGAGAAAGACATTTATATGTCGGCGGTTCCGTCGTGGCCGCGCGTGGACACGTAGGCGTATAATACATAGAGGTATGGGTCATACGGGCTTGTACGTGGGCTGATACGAACCCAGCCAAACCCGAAGTCCACAGGAAATGACGATCATGCCCCCAGACCCGAATCGGTATGACCGAATCCTAACCGTCCACGTGTTTTCGCGGTTTGGCGAGTTTGTGGTGGGTGCGTACGGAAGCAAAAACGTTATCTTATTTAGTTTGTCTTCTCAACCATAGGCTAACATGTATCTACATCTCCAACGGCATGTCCGAAAATATGAAAGTTACCGGAGACGCGATATTCGCTAAGTGTGAAAAACAAGCGGGGAAGGGTCAAAAACACTCAGTGAAGAATACGCCAAGTATTATACTCGGTGAAGCCGACATGGCACAGGTTCCCTCGGCACAAAAAAATTGCCGAGTGTATTTTTATGAGTTTAAAATTAACTTATATAAGTATCTACTTACTGATCTCCGTCCACCTCCTCTCTGATGCATTGTAGCCCTAACCCGCTCGCTAGCCTCCACCCTCCACACACGCAGAGGAGGCTGCAGCTGAGCCATCGCGGCAGGGCCGACTCCACCTACTGAAGCTTGCTACAGCATTATCACCTACCCTGCCGCCTTAAGTTTGTGATTCCAGAAATTCATTTTCAATATCAATCTAACGTCAATTCAAGCATAGTTTTTCAAAGAATCAATTGGTCCAATTATTTTTCATGCACATTTTGAGACTACGTATCTGCTTCCCAAATATTTTCAGTGAATATTGCAGGGAAAGTCTATTTGTGTAGCTTGTGCGTGTTCCCTATTTTTGGTGCTTTGCTCGCACACTCTCCAATTGGAAAAGATGAAATTTGTGTGAGCACCTGATTACGAATTGTATAAGGCCCATGGTGTATCTTGTCGTCTCTTCCTTGCTGAGCGAGTTCGCTTCTTTTCGTCATGCGTCTAGGAAGGTGAAACTAGAGGTAACTTCGGGTAGTTTCGAGCTTCGGCCGAGCTTATTTCGAGCTTGAACCGAGCTTATTTCCACTATTGAGCTAAGTCGCGTGTATTGCGGAGCTTCCGTGATCACAGCCGAACAGGTGGTCAGCAGTTGCCCTCGAGTTTCATCATAATTACTACCGGTATGCCATCCCACAAAGAATCGATTGGATCCATAGACATGGCCTCTCGTCATGTACCTTCTCGTCACGGAAATGGACCCATTCCCGCGCGTGTGGGCGAGGGTTTCCGATGCCAGCCGCCCCTCAGCGCCCCGACCATCCCCAATGCTACCCGCCTCGCCTCGACCAGTCCACCGCCCATCCATCCCCACCCAAACTTCTCCGCCCGACAACCTCGACTCTCCCTAACCAAGGTTCTTCTTCGAGGTCCTCCTCCGCACGAGTACTGTCCCACGAGTCAAGATCCTCCACCGGACGTACTCCTCCAACATCCTCTTCACCCGAACTAGACCTACACATCACAACCGATGAAACCTTTATGCTCCACCTAGCGCTGACATGTTCCGCTCCTCCGGACAGGACATGAAGCTACGCCACATACCCCACCATCCGCCACGAGCTTTGCCTCTATGCCACTGATTAATTTTGTTGATTCATATTGATGAATGTGTCCAATCATTTGAATTTGTTGATCTTATCGAACACTAAAATGTCCAGATTTGGCCATGGTTTGAAATCTGCAGATGAATATGTGCCCATGCCAGTAATTGATTCTTGACACTGTGCAAATTTGTTCATTTTTTGAAATGTGCATAAGAATGTGCACATGTTAGTGATTGATTATTAATTATATCTCGTGTATATCAAATTCAATGCCATTGAAGACATTATATTCCTGAACTTAACAAATTTCATAAGCCCCAAAAAAGGGGAAGAATAATTTCTACGATCTTCTCCTCACCGGAATTTCTCCCCACAGAAATCCATAAGCATGCTTTCTATAAACATAAGCCTAAAAGAAGCGGCCCTAAGTCTAAGTCTAAATCTAAATCTAAGTCTAAATCTAAATCTAAGTCTAGATCGGAGGTGATGTTTCGGCACATAGGTGCATATGAAACTATTATATAAAATACAGAAAAAATAAAATTTTGAAATGTCAAAAAATTCCAAGATAAAATTTTGCATGTATATTCATACATTCTATATTCGCACAAAAGTTTTCGGGGAAAACGACCATTTTATGTGGTCCGTGTAAAAAAGACAAAAAAATATCCCGTGAATAGTCATGTGAGAACATAAAATAATGTCTTTCTTACACGGGACACAAAAAATATTCTTTTTTCCCGAAAATTTGTGTACGGAAATAGAATGTCTAGATGTACGTGGGCAATTTTATTTTAATATTTTGAAATGTATTTTCACACATTGGATTCATATGCACCCATAAGCCGAAATGAATATCCCAGTCTAAATGTACTAAACATTCATGAGTTTCATTTTAATACTCCCTCCGTTCCTATTTAATTGACTCGAATTTAGTATAAAGTTGTATTAAATTTGAGTCAATTAAAAAAGAACGGAGGGAGTAGTATACAGATTATACAATTTTGCCTGATGAAAAATCTGTTATTTAGTGTAGACTCGCCAAACTTTGTGGTGAAACACTGTTTCTTCCCAAATACTAGAATGATTGGTTGACCGAGCCCAAGAAGCGCCAGCCCATGAGTTACGAGGAGACGCGTGAGCTCAAAAAACACATCAGCTCATTGAAAAAAAAAGGTTACGAGGACACACGCGCCGGTCGCCGGAGCGAGCGGGCGTGCGTCTCCGGCAGGCTGCGCCGTACGGCCGTCAGCAGTTCCGGGTACCTTCAGAATATATCTAGGGTTCCCCGTCAACTCGCGGCCGTTCCTGTACGGAGCAGGCGGCACCCGATTCCGTGGTATGAATGGCTCGATCTCGCGGTTAGCGGGGATCATCGTGCAAGATGCGCAAGTCGTCGTTGGTGGCGATGTGCCGCCTCTTTCACAGCTCCGCCTATGATCACCAAATCACCCTCTCGCTCAGCAAATCGATCCCCAAATTCTGGCACCCGACGCCTGCAACTGAAGAGAAAGGGTCAGTAAATCGAACCCCCTTCTGTGAATCGATCCTGCTTTCGATTGATTCAATTCCTTAGAATTTAGCTCAGATTTAGTGATTGAGTGTGTTCGGTTAAGTAATATGAAAGCAATTTCAGTGTTAATGTTAGTGGATACTCAAGCAATTTCAGAGGACCCGGTGCTATTAGTATTAGTTAATTAGTAGTTTAGTACCACATCACATCGCTAGTAACTCTAATGTTAAATAAGTTCTATTGTTCATAGAGAAATATGAAAGCAGTTTCATTTTTAGTGGATACTCAAGTAACTCAGTGTTATATGTTTTAGAAAATCCTGGCAGTTAAGCTAGCTGATTGGTATCTGCTTAAATGTTTAACTTAAGCTGGAAATCAAGGCTACATGTAATGTTATCCAGGCTGGTCATGTATGTAGGTATAAAAACAATAGAAAGTTAGTCCTGAGGGTTCATGCTCATGCGTATGGTCGATCAGTTATTTTATACTTTGTACGTACTAACTAGTATGTACTCGTAGTCTTGGCAGGAGTGTTTGGAGAAGGCACAATATGGTTACTGTACGGGTTACACTTGGTCCTTTAGAGTTAATATTGTGTCCCTCTGCCTGCATGATTGTCTTATCAACAAGTTTGGAAATGGTACAATTTGTTTTCCAACTATAATATATAGTTCTTAGACTTCATGTTTTGGTATTCATGGATTAGAACTCATTGCCGAGAACTTATATAAATGTGAAGGAAGATCTGATAAGAAATCCTGGTGTAAAGGATGTTGTAACAATGTTAACTTGTGATATGTCCAGTTACTTATGTTTTGTATAAATGTGAATAATGCTGTAAACTGGACACTGAACCACCTACGTTGACATGAATTGTACAGAACCGTGAATGTTTAAAACTCATTTGTACAAAGCTTGGATGCATCTACATGATTTGTACAAGTTCTCATGTCGACGTAAGGAGACACGAACCATTTGGTGATAATGATCCAGCAAGTAGCTGCATCCAAGCAGGTCTGACTGGACAAGAACATTTCACAAAGAAGCTTAATTTAGTGACTAGTTCTAGCAAAAGTTAGTCTGAAATTGCAGACATGCAGGTTTTTGTACTTTATTGTTGAGAACTTGTACAAAGAACCTCATTTGTTGTTCTGTCAAATAGATTAGTGAGTTCTCATAGTTTTGTCAAGTGGTACGTAGTGATTTATTTGTGTACATGATACTAATGTTTCTTTCTTTACTATGATTAATTCAAGCCGTAGCATAGACTAAGTTAGGTTTGTTCATCAAGATCCATTTTCTTGATAATGCATGGATAGAATTTTCTTCAAGTTACGTTGGCTATTAGCTAGGGGAGTGGATGTACAATCCAACCACTCAGGTTCAAGTCATCAGGGATGCGAATTTAGGTTCTTATTATTTTTAAAACTCGCTGTGGGGGTTTCCCCACCGCTTTCCTTTAAAAAAAGGTTAGGTTGGCTGGCTCCGTCTATGCCATTTAGCAAAAACCTTGCCGAGTTGTCCACACACCTAAGGTGTATCCTCTATCATCTTCAGCGACAGAACATGGGCACAACTCATGAACTCAGCAAGCTGGCTACCAAATCATCCGCGGCTACCAAATCATCCGCATGCAGTTTCTCTGGGGAAAGTACACATGCCATTTAAAACATCTATTAATTTTCTTGTCAGTGCAATTTTTAATCTGAATCCATTGGAAGAAATTAGGCTGACATAGTTGTTGTTAATTTCTTGGGTCAACAATGGTGTAACACCATGTTGGATCAAGGCCGGTGAATATGTAACTAACAATATTAACAGAACCACAGCTAGATGCAGCCATGGTGTAGCCCAGCTGGACAAGAGTAGGGGCGCCACCGGCACTACCCTCCTGGTGGCCTGCGGTGGAGATGGCATTCACCTCTCACCTCCTCAATAGGATCGTGGTTAGTTTAGAGGCGTGCCTTATAGTGTGTGTTCGCCTACCCACTAGGTAGGGCCAGTTTCTTTTTTCTATACTAGGTGGATCGAAACAAAAACCTATGGTAAACATTTCTTATGATAATTCCCTCCGCTCCAAATTAATTTTACAACCAAGATTTTTTGGAGTGTTATTCAAATTTTGTTGTAAATATTCTGAATTCATGTATGAACCTACTGGAGTATTACCTTTAGTTCGAGGTTGAGGAGGTTTGCTCCTCTTCTTTATGTAGAGCTCTAATTTCCTATGCTACTGTCAGCGCATGTTCATGGTAGATTGTTATCCTTGCTTTAAAATAAATATAGTGCTCACCTTACCTATGAAACAAAATTGCGTTATGTTGTTACTAAATGTTTTTGCAAAGATGTCCAGCAATGGTGTAATATAATTCTTTATTGTCCATTGTTTTCCTTTTTGTTTCATTAATTGCTTTTTTGGTATTTCTACCAGCTTTGAATGTCACTGAAGGCGAGTAAAGACTGACAGACAATTATAAGATTTGGTAAACATCGTGCACTTTCCTACTCCCCATGTTTCATTTTACTCCACATATAAGATTTCGTTGAAGTCATAATTGGATAAGTTTGACCAATTATATGTAAAAATATATTACTATTCAGAAAATTAAAATAATATCATTAGTACTGTAATGCAATGTACTATCATATCATTTCTATTCGATTATGTAGATGCTGATATTTCACCATGGATAGTTGGCCAAAGATTACAAAACTTGACTTTGACCAAATCTTAGATGCGGGGTAATATGGAACGGATGGATTAATAATTTTTTTTGTGATCCCTTTTCCTGTTTGGATGAATAAATTGAGGTTTGAATAGCTATCATGTACAACTATAAAAGGGTTTTAAATCAGTATGATCTTGCTAACATGTCCACATAATCTATTTTTTTGTGTTTTCCATATGTTCTCCAATCTTGTTAAAAGTCAGAAAATGTGGATACAGACAATCTGGGATATACAACGATGGCATTTTCTGCATTATGTTTTGAATTATGATAAAACATTATATAAAGGGCCTATATTGATTAATGAATGCTTTTAACATATAAAATCCTGTTGTTATACTTCTTACTTTGTAGTTTAGTAGGATAAGAGAGCCATTTATCTGCATGCTATTATGTTGGCTGTTGGTGTGATAAATTCATGCAAAACTCAGTTTGCTACAGGTCATATTGTTCGATTTACCTCCATATATTCCCATGAATGATGGAGCTCATTCTGTCACCATCTTATAATTTTTTTTGGCTTTTGCTAATACTCTATGTGGCAACTTGGCCAGATGTCGAACTATAAGATCTTGATCATTTATAACTTAGGGCATAAAACTTAGATGTGTTTTCTACTTAGGTTTCTCTGTCGCTTTTGAGTCTGGAGCTCCTGGTGTTCACGGGTATAGAGCCCTTTTGCGGGGCCACCTTCTGAACTCGTCTAGTGAGGGCTCGATCATCTTTGAAACCCAGAAAAAAGAAAAGAAAAGGGGGACTATGTGACCCCTGTGCTGTTATTGTCCGTCGTGCCAATGAGCCCCATTGCCCTGGCTTCTCTTCTAACACACCCTGGCTGTCTCCACTCACTGTCTCCGGTGGTCTTCGTGTATATTGTCTCCTTCGAAAAGTTCTCTTTGCTTTATTAATTTGACTTGTTCTGTGGTGACCGATTTGGGGTTTATCCACATGCAGGTGGAGGTTCCCATGGAGATGGCAGTGGAAGAGATGTCGGTACGACTAACTGTAAGCACCACAACAGTTTGAATTGTACTACTTACGGGATCCTGGAAATAATTAGCAATATGTCTTGAGCTTTAGCTTTAAAGGCTGATATAACCTGGATTACTCTTTGACATATGTTAGTGTAGATTCTTGATTTAATGTACGTATCTTGCTGCGGTCTTGATTATATCATTTTCCTCTCTGGCCTCTTGGGTCCTGTTTTTGCATTTCTGCAGTTTCCAACCTCTGGGGTGGGCTGATGCAGTGCAGCAGAGGGTCTTGGGTGTGTCTACTTCAACGCGTAGGACCACAAGCTTTGGCCGAGTGTTTTATCTTTCGGGCATAACAAGAAATGTGTATACTGGAAGAAGTCAAGCTTTGTTAGAGTGTTTTATCTTTCAGACATAACAAAAAATGTGTATACTGAAACAAACAAAAAAGTGCATTTGCACACCATGTCGGTGTGCACCTGTGGGGTTGTGACACATGTCAAGCTTATGGCCTCGGTAATCTCCCTCTCAAAGATAGGGGCCCATAGGTTACGGCTTGCATCTGCGTCACGGTTACCGGTTAGTGATATACATTTTGAGACTGCTGAACAGCCTTGCCGGCTGGTGAACGCTCTGACCTGGAAGCAGATTATAAACACGTTCGACGTTTTGTCTGTTAGCAGTATGGTACTAATCTTTACGGTGTTAACCGATGAGTGTAAGCCCGAATTTGCGAAAAACAAGTGTAAGCCCGATATTACCGTCAGCCTCCGCCCGATCTGGCCGAAGAAGCATATGGGTCGTAGTGGTCCAACAAAGCCTCGGCCCGTACTGGCCTAATAGACCCACCGAGGCCGATCGCGTCGTGTACCTCGTAGATTCGCACCGGAGCGAGCGCGCGTGTCGCCGGCAGCGGCGCCGCACCGCACGGCCGGCCGGAGCGAGCTGGCTAGCGTTTCCCTCGATCTCGTGGCAGGTCCTCTATCGAGCAGGCATCACGCGATTCTGACATCGGAAGGGTTCAACCTCGCCGGACGTGGGCGGCGTATGTTCTCTCTCGTAAGAATCTAGGATCATGTATGCTTTGGCCTTTGGTCCTCTTTGACTTATGTAAAAGTGACGAAAGATCCGATAAACGCCAATCTAGCTCATGCGAAGAGCGCTTAGCATAGCATGTGATCTTGATTGGTATAACAAAAGAAAAAACTATTCTACCCGTCATGTCGCTCCTCGCAGGCTACGTGAGGGCACCCAAACCCTAGCCCCAACCACCCTCCTCCCCCCATCGCCGCCATTGGTGTGAGCCGCCGGGAAAAGCCCTGCTGGTAGTGACGGACATCGGGATCCTGCTCATGAGGTGGCAGCACGGGGCTCTCCTCGGAGATGTGAAGCAGCGAATCGGCGTCTCCTCGCACGGCGGGCCGGCGGGACGGCGTGCCATGGCGAGGCGGCTCCTCGTGGTGGAAGCAGCGGAGCTTGACGGCGATGGCTTCTTCCTCACGATCGACGTCAGCGGCGGTGTGGATTCTACTGGCAGGTTCTCTCGGGCGATGAGGCGGTAGCGTCGACTACGACGACTAGTGTCGTCCGCGGGTGTGCACCGTCGTCCTTAGCCGCGTGGGTGGCAAGGCAGCGCTGGACGAGGGATCACCTCGTCAATGCCTACGTATTGTAGACTTGGGTTTCGGGAGAGAGCGACGATGGAGATTCCGGGAGCGAGATTAGGCACACGACGTACCCAGCTTCGGGTCCCCTCGGTGGAGGATCCCTACGTGCTGCTAGCAATCTACTATATGATCATAAGTATCTTTACAGGGTGCCGCCGTAGGCGGAGCTATGCTGTCTATCTCTTGGCCTCCTTCTATCGGGTGCCCTGGCTGGCTTTATATATGCAACCAACCCAGGGTTTTACAAGAGTCCTAGTCGACTACTTCTTCGGGTTGCCTTGTTGGGCCTTCTCCATATTGGGCCGAGCCAAGCCAGGTATACTAATAATGGGTACCCGAAGGGTATACCCATGTCAGTATCCCCCGAGTGTCTAGGGAAGTCAAAGACTTGCGTAGAGACTCCAAGCATAATCATCTCCGAAGTCGAAGAAATACAAGGCGAGGTCCATGTCGTAGATCATGTGTAGCGTACATGACATCGACGATTCTCGAATTTAATTTTTCTATCGGGTGCGCGGCCAGCGCTCCCTATGGGAGTAGCCCCCGAGTCTATGGGCAAGTGCTTGCACTTAGGCATAGACTCAACTTATACTACTCGATGAAGAACTTGACTATATTTCTGGGCGTAGCCCCTCTTTTTATCGACACCTGTTAGAGGACTTAATAAAATCCAGCGCTCCCGATGGGAGTAGGCTCCACTCGAGTCGCAGAGTCGAGTTGAGTCTACAAACCTTTATATATTTACATGCAACACAAAAACACGAAAACTCAAGTCGAGTAAACTATTTTGCTATCTTGTCTTATTTTGATATACATTTTTCTTCATGAAGCCGAAGCTTTGGGTAAACAACTTTGCTATATTTATTTGAGTCACGGAATAGGATGAAATCGGATGAAATCTCCAGACTTTATTTCATTGTTTTTCATATATTTCGAGTGCATGGAAACACTATATTTTTCTCGACTTCTATATTGCACATGGATATTGGTAAATAGGGCTGGTTCATCCGAAAGCTCGGGTACCAGTTAATGCACTTGTGGCAATCCGTATAAACCTACTTCAAACTCGCGTCCCTGGACACGAATTCGGACTCTGCGGCGTAATTCGACATGTGCCGCTTAAGGTCTTACCGGATGTCGAATTCCGGTCATGTTTTATCGGGTACCTAACGCGTCTGTTAGGATTTTTCTTCGTATCTGTTGATACGGAAAAAAGTAGCAAAGCGCCGTCAGAGGCGGTGCCACGCCGCGCAGGACAGATCCTGGGGACTTACCTTCGCAAAGTATTGCGGCATTCAGAGATTAATTCGCGACTGAGGCGCTCTGAGAATATATTATCGAGTGCCGTTTTTTCGGGTTGCTATCTTTTGTCGAATAGGATCTTGAAGCTCCTTCTGTATTGACTTGATATATTGATTTCATTTCTTCGGGTGCGCGACCAGCGCTCTCGATGGGAGTAGCCCCCGAGGCTACAGCCAAGTGTTTGCACTTGGGTGTAGGCTCAACTTTCTTTATCGACTTCCTTGAAGTATGCTTTTCATCAAATATGCGACTGGAATAAATGACGAGTATATGGACTCGAAGATTTTTTCCATTCTTTTTTTTTGTCGGGTTCCTCCTTGAAGAGATTTTCGTCGAGTTCTTCCTTGAGGACAATTCTTCGGGTCCTTCTTGAGGAAAATTCTTCGGGTTCCTCCCTGAAGAAGATTTCGTCGGGTTCATCCTTGATGACGATTTCATCGGATTCCTCCCTGAAGAATATTTCGTCGGGTTCCTTGCAGAATTTTGTTTTATCAAATTCTTTGTTGGTGTAGTTTTTCCTTGGTGCAGTTCTTCTTTTGTCGACCTGAGATGTAAAGTGAATTTGTACAGCGCAACCCCCGAGTGTCGGGTGCGGCGAAAGTAAATGATAATCAACTTTGTGTAAAACAAGGGAACACTTAGCTTATTGGGCACGACGGAGTCGACGCGCGATGAAGTCTTCGAGTGCAGAGAAGAAGTCGAGCCGAAGTAGAAATCCTCAAATAGCGAAAATAGATGCCGACATATTGTTGATGAAGAAATAGCCGAGCCCCCGAGCGCTGCTGGGGTGATGTCATTATTGTTGCTTAGACGCCATTTCGCAGTTGTGACCCGCGGCGAAATCATTGTCGAGCCCCCGAGTTTTAGCCGTGATGTCGGAAGAAGTTGACGGAGTCGCCGCATCATATAAGGTGAAGCCATTTAGGATGAAGCCATTGTCAACAATATAATATGAATCCAGCCATTAAATATGAAGCATATATTGAAGATGAATCCGTCGATATCATAGAGGATGAATCTATTGACCTGAAGAAAATAAATCCAGTAATAACCATAGAAGATGAATCCATTGACCCGGAAGCTCATCAGGTAGTATTGTGTAAAGTAAACTTAGTAATATCCATATAGAGAATCCGGAGAAAATAAATTCACTTATAAGATGAATCCGAAGAAGACAAATCCAGTAAACCGAAGAAAATAATTCCACTGAGCCAGGGAAAATAAATCCACTGAGCCGAAGAAAATAAATCCACTTAGACAAGGGAGATATATCCGGAGTCGAAGAAAATAAATCTAATGGTGTATTTGCGGTAACGATGTAATGGCGCATCCCCAAGTATCGGGTGTATTTGCTGTAATATTGTAATGGCCCAACCCCCGAGTATTCAGGTTAGGTAAAAGTAAATAAATAATTGAATCTTTCAGGAAAAGGGAAACTTAGCTTTTATCGGGTGCGGCGAAGCTGATGTGGACGCAAGTCGTGCATCGGACGCAGTCTGTAGTTACGCGGCGCCTAGCCGAAAGTAATAGATGTGGCCGACATAGTCGATGAAGAGGACGCAACCGATGAAGCGGAGTCATGCCGCGTTTTAGCCGAAAGTTGTCGACATGGCAGAGTAGTCGATCCAGCAGAAAGTTATCGATATGGCAGGCGTAGCCGATGTTGCGGAGCCGTGCGGCGTTTAGCCTGAAGCACTCGACCCGGCGGAACGCAGTCGGTGAAGTGGATCTGCGGCAGGTGAGCCCCCGAGCGTGGTGATTGCGCGGCGGCGAAGTAGTCGGATCTTATTCCGATCCGCAGTTGTATTGAAGCGAAAAAAATTCTGCGCAAGTAATAGCACGAGCCGAAAAAATACTTGGCGAAATTCATGTTGCAAATAGTAATTAATTGGAAATATAGCACCTGATTATTGATGAACTGAAGAGTCGGATGCACGGATGGTGTAAATATGGTAATGTTTGTATTCGATGGTGATGCCAGCTCCTCCGGAGCCGACGGTGACGTAGGTTTCTTCGGATTCGATGGAGATGAAAAATTGCCCGTAATTGAAGTCTTGGCTGCCGCTGCAAAAGTGAAAGTAGTTTTTCGAGTTGTCCGCTTGGCCTCATAACTTGTTGAGAACACCTAGCTCCTTGCAAGGGTTGATCGGATGCACTTATAGTAGTCTCCTTGGTTACACCAATTGATGGTTACGTAAACAAGTTTAACTTTCTTTTGTCTGGTAGAATTGTTGGTTGCCCAGAATTTGTTGGCTCCTCGGAAGATGTGACCACACGATCTGCTTCTTGACTTGATGGAAGATATGACGATTTACATGTTTTCACTGTTGATTGGACTTGAAACAGTCTGATTGCTTCTGACTTTGGAGACCGCACAATGTGGCCATCGCTTATTTTTCCTTGTGCCTCGATGGTGGTTGATACGCAGTAGACAACACGCCGCCGACTGATTTCTTTGTTTCCGATCTGGTCACGTGATGACGCGCCGGCTAGCCTTTATGGAAGCTATTTTTTCTGGCCGAACAAGCCAGATGAAATCTGGATGTCGATGAAGATGAAATCTGGATGATGAAACCGCTGCCGGTGACGATGATGAAGAAGACCAGTAGACCAGGTGCAACGCAGATTTTTTATTCCAGATGATGACAAAGCCGCCGCTTGCTGATGACGATGGATTTGCAATCTTGATGCCGACGAAATTTTTTTACGAATCCCGCCCGGATAACGAAATCCAGTCGTCGCGATCCCCACAGATGGCGCCAATTGACGAGAGATCACCTCGCCAATGTCTACGTATTGTAGACTTGGGTTTCGGGAGAGAGCGACGATGGAGATTCCGGGAGCGAGATTAGGCACACGACGTACCCAGCTTCGGGTCCCCTCGGTGGAGGATCCCTACGTGCTGCTAGCAATCTACTATATGATCATAAGTATCTTTACAGGGTGCCGCCGTAGGCGGAACTATGTTGTCTATCTCTTGGCCTCCTTCTATCGGGTGCCCTGGCTGGCTTTATATATGCAACCAACCTAGGGTTTTACAAGAGTCCTAGTCGACTACTTCTTCGGGTTGCCTTGTTGGGCCTTCTCCATATTGCGCCGAGCCAAGCCAGGTATACTAATAATGGGTACCCGAAGGGTATACCCATGTCAGTGGCGCATGTGGAATGGCGGGTGCTCCGGTGCCCATCTCCGCCATATCTAAATGTATCATTTTCTCCTCATATTGGCGACCATCTCCACTAGAGCTGGTCGTCGGCTCCTGTGCTGGATCCGGGCACGTCTTTGGGGGTGGTGGTGTGAGACCCAGACCGAGACCGGGAGTGGACAAACCACGACAGCAGCGACGCCCCTAGGCGCCGTGCTTCTTCTTGAGGGGATGTTGGGGTCCCGTTTCTCCCCACCCCTACCGTGTTCCCGGGTGAAAATCTACAATCCGTTGGATTGGGCTACGGCGGCGCCATGGGCGTCGCTTCCTCCTTGGGGTCTTCGCTTGGGGAACTGTAGTCACCAGTTGAGGGCGGCTGAGGTGGTAGGTGGCTTCTTCATCAGTGGTCGTGGCCCCTACTTGCATTTTTCGGTGGCGGCTCCTTCGGTTGGTGACAGTTCAATCCAGATGCATTCGTCAACTTCGGCGAGGTGTTTCTGTCTCTAACAAGGATGCCTGTGGATTTGATGGTTCGACGTCCTTCGAGCCAGGATGGGACGGAAGGGTTCCGTTTTGGGAGTTGGAAATGGCTAGTGCTGCAACCTATCTCAACCTGTGATGTTGACGACGATATCCCTCAAAGCAGCATGTGGTTTGCTCGAACCTGGGTTTGCTTCTTCCTCGGTGGCTTCGCAAGGAATCTTCGACATCGACGTGTTGTGTTTCTTGGTTTATTTTTTGTTGCTCGTGTCGGTGTGTTGTAAGTGGGTTAGCACCTTGTATCAACCTTTGGTTGTTTGGGGCTTTATTAATTTATAGCTGGGTACCTGTGCCTTATGTTTAAATGTCATCTGACCAATTATATCTACCATGTATAGTACCTTTTTCTATAAATAGATGTCTTAGATCTGTTTAAATTTGTATGTATTTAGACAATATTTAGTGTCTAGATACATCCAGAATTAGGTAAATCTAAAACATCAAGTTATAGACGTACTGACTAATAATTATGGAAAACTGGACATTGCACAACTTATATCAACCCGAGTTGTGCAGAAAATTGGAACTACATTCTAGTAATAAACAAGGTTTTATTTGAAAAGATTTTAGACATGTTGTTTTTGCTTCTATGTTCATGAAGCTGGCGTAATGTGGAACTGCTCATAGTATTAACACCATTACATGTTGTTTGGTATGTTATCTTTGCTCCAAGTACCCAGAGATCCGCATCATCAAAGAACTGCTTTAAAAAGAAGATTTTCTGATTGCTGCTATCAACACTTATACTGAGATTTCAGACATACAATTTATCTCTACTTCATGAATCATGATTGGGATTTTTTGAAAAGTATATATGAGTATTTCCACATTTGTTGTTCTGTCTAAATAGACTTTTGATTTGCATATAGTTCTGCTTTGTGGTATATTGTATTTATATACTCACTGGTGACTGATGTTATTTTCTTCTATAATTCGTTCAGTCTGTAAGATAGACTAAGATAGTTTTCTTTTCCAAGATCCCTTTTTTGTAATGATGCTTTCAAATTTTCTATTCAGGTTAGGCGGTATCCTTCTATGCCCTTCAGCAAAAACAAGCATTCAGTTGTTGCTAAGATATATGCTCCACCATCTATAACGAAAGTGTCTATTATGTATTTATTATGTATTAAATGTGATGCCACAACCCGTGACTCAACAAGTTGGTACCAAATCATCTACTACCCTTTTTGTTGCTGAATTTTTGGTCCAATTTTAGTATGTTATTGCACGCGGCCACATGTAGTGACATTTATTAATCGAGGCAAGTGAAGATGTAATCAGCACTATAATTTCGTTACACTTAAAAGACATGGTGGGAGGTGATCACATCTACACGGAAAGGCAAAGTCGCTGCTGCTGGAGTGCCGCTAGGCAAGGCCCTAGCGGAGGATGATGGTAGTGTGAGTGTCTTATAGTAGTCTATAAAGTGGATCAACAAGGGACTAGAGCACATTAACTTATAAGAGATCAACAAGGGCAGCATACATTAGTCTATATAGAAATTTAGATTGTTATAAACACGACAATTAAAAGAAGCAAAGCAAAGAATGAATAAAACAAACACAGGGAACAAAAGATTTTAACGTCGAAAACTTCTCCAGCAAAGAGAGGAAACAATGATAGGCACAATCTAACAAAACTTCACTATATCAGAATTTTTTTACACAACACTGTGGGGTTTCCATAAAGAGCAATCAACGCATCTTACAAGATGTATTTATAGATGGTGAATACTTGGTGATGGGCCTCGCTCCGCTCGTTAGAAGTTAGTCTACTTTATGAATTTAGATCACACCTTAACATATGAGAATATAGGTTACCGCTCGTTAGAAGAGACAATGTTAGCATCCTCTGGGGGATCCTCACCCTTGAGAGCCATCTAACGATCTGATAGGTGTCGTTTTCTCCACTCCTCGTCTCATGTGGCTGGACCTTAGTTACCCCACCATATTGTACGCTTCTCTTTCTCTCTCTCTCTCTCTCTCTCTCTCTCTCTCTCTCTCTCTCTCTCTCTCTCTCTCTCTCTATGTCGCCAAAACAATTACTCCTATTTTGCCGGGAGGTCGTGTGGCAAACGTCGTTGGAGACGAACACATGCAATTGCAAGAAAGACATATACATGCTACGATTTGCAGTTGGCATCACCAGCGTCCCACATCCGCAACTCTAATGCCTTTCCTTTGAAGCGGCGCCAACATGTGTTTGCAGCACCAACAGCCTCCCTTTGCACCGTTGATATGCTAGCTTATATTCGCACCGCTGCATCCCATCTTCGCAGCTCTAGCGGCCTTTGCAGCCAGGCTAGTCTAGGTATGCAGCAGCACCGACCTGAGCATGTCGGCCTCACTTTGAGCCACTGAGGTTTTTTTTAGCTCCGTGGCACCGAGATTTCTTCTTCCTAAGAGCATGTCTAACAGATCCCTTAAAAGTCCCAACCCCGTAAAATAACCGCCAATATACGGGGTAGAGCTCTACCCGGCCGTCTAGCAGATCCCGTAAATCAGCCCCAGTATCGAATTTTTACAGTTTTGACTACGGGGCGGCTCCTCGCCCCTTACAAGTACAGGGTGGGAGGCTGAATACAGGGCGAACCCCCCACTCGTGGCGGGCTGAATTTTAAGGAAATCGTCTGTGCCTCGCGTTGGTTGCGGCCGGGGCGGCGTCGCGCGACGGGGCCATGGCGGCCGGAGGCCGTGCAGGGCATGGCGCGACGAGCAGCAGCAGGCCGGAGGGCGCGACGAGCAGCAGCAGGCTGTGGCGGGTGGGGGCAGCCTGAGGCCGGGCTGTGGCGGGCGGGGGCGGGGGTAGCCGGAGACCTGGCCGTGGTGGGCGGGGGCGAGGGCGTCGCGCGACGGGGGAGTGGCGGGCGGGGGCGGCCGGAGTTCGGTGCGAGGGCTGCCGGAGGCCAGGCCGTGGCGGGCGGGAGCAGGGCCGTCGCGCGACGGGGGAGTGGCGGGCGGGGGCGGCCGGAGGCCAGGCGGGGGCGGGGGCGTCGCCCGATTGGGGCTGTGGCGTGCAGTGCCCAGAGGATGAAGAAAGAGAGGAGGAAGATGAGGAAAAAAAGAAAAAAAATTTTTGGCATATTTTAGGATATACTCTTTTACAGTTTTGGGATACGGGATCTGCTAGCTCGGACGAGTTTTCGGCCGATCGAAATCGAATACAGGGCCCTCTACTCGTGTTATACGGGGCAGAAATTTAGGGGGTTTGTTAGACATGCTCTAACTCCGGCGGTCTGCCTTTGCAACAAACCCAACTCGGGCCTTTCTTCGTAGCAGTGGATGCTAAAAAAATTTGACGGCGTCACTGGCGACCGTGAAGACACGGAGTAGATTTTCAAGGCCATGGTTGCACCTTGTTGTGGAGATCATGTGGTGGGCGATGCTTGCCCCGAGACGATGACAATGGAAACTTTCGGGGTCCATGTGGCGACATCATTGTGTGATCGAGATGTTTAGTGGCATGGCTATCGTAGAAGGAGTCAGTGGAGACGACTAGATGGAACGAGGGGACGAAAGAAGAGGAAGGAGGGGATAGGGAGAATGCCTCGTTTTACTTCACCACAGGATGAGCTATTTCGGAAATATCTCATGCACACTAAAAAAAAGCAAGCACTCCATGTCGGGGTGATTTAGTGGTGTGACCCAACATGACAAGCCAGAGTCAGGTAAACCTGAATGCTGACATTGCCCATGGATCACGAACATTAGTTATTTCAACCAAATATTTGAGTTGCTGACCAACCTTGCCGGTTGGTGAATCCCGTTCCTGAAATCCAGTTTATAAATCGCCCTGGATGCCTTCTTGCTAAGCGATGTGGTACAAAAGAATATTTACGGCGAGACATCCAGTTTATAGATCGCCTGATGTCTTCTTGTTAATTAAGCTATGTAAAAACAATTTACGGCGTGACATCGAGCCCAGGTCAAGTGTACGACGATACGGCACAGCCTAAAGCCCAATAGGCCGCCACCCCTGACTTGCATGTTTGTTCATCGAGCGCCAGCCCATCGAGGCTGGTCCACGTCCACTACCTGAGGCATCCCGGATCTGTATTGCCGGCAGGCTGCCCGCATGGCCGTCCCGTCAGAAGCTAGATAGGGTTTCCCGTCAAGGCGTCAACTCGTTAGAGCAACTCCAGCCGTTTGAGCTCCAGGATGAAATCCAGACGAAACTACCGTCGGATTGAATGAAAATAGGGCGTGGGGGCACTAGTTTTCCGGTCGCACCCCAGCATTCGCCCAACAACGACGATAATTTTGAATAATCGTCTTCCCGCTACACACAAAAAGCATCGCCCAATAGTTCGGCGATTGGATCAGCCACATATCGGCGATCTAAACAGAAACTAGAGGATAACAGGGACACCGAGAGTCCCTTCCTCCGTCTTGTCTGCCGCGGAGTCAGGCAGCGATGCATCGTTGGCCGCCGGAGTCGTAGCAGTGGGAGTGGACGTCGGAGGAGAGGACGAAGCACTCGACGGAGGGGGTCGAAGGATGTCTTGGCGATGACCGTTGTACCAAGCCCTCGTCTCCTCGTCCATCTTACCACCGTTGCCGCCGATCAGGAACGCCAGGTCGGTGTTCCTCTTCTTCGCCGCGGAGGTTGACTTGAGCAAGGCGATCCGGACGCCCTGGTTGGGAGCATCTCATTCCACCTGACATCGTACTTGTCGTCCCTCCCGGTGGTGTGCGCCCTCGCGTCGGCCCAACACTTGTCGAAGGACGCCTACAACCTTTCGGCGGGATGGCCCGCCTTCTTCTGTTCTTTGAGCTTCTTCTGGCCGAGCTCCGGGCGGCCCGCCGACGCGGCAGGGGACATCATCGGGGGTGTACTGCTCATCCTTGTTCTTCGTGAGGTTTGATACGTCTCCGACGTATCGATAATTTCTTATGTTCCATGCCACATTATTGATGATATCTACATGTTTTATGCACACTTTATGTCATATTCGTGCATTTTCCGGCACTAACCTATTAACAAGATGCCGAAGAGCCGATTCTTGTTTTCTGCCGTTTTTGGTTTCGAAATCCTAGTAACGAAATATTCTCGGAATTGGACGAAATCAACGCCTGTGGTCCTATTTTGCCACGAAGCTTCCGGAAGACCGAAGGAGAGTCGAAGTGGGGCCACGAGGTGGCGACACCACAGGGCGGCGCGGCCCGGGCCCCGGCCGCGCCGACCTATGGTGTGGGCCCTCGTGCCGCCTCTTGAACTGCCCTTCCGCCTACAAATAGCCTCCGTCGCGAAACCCCCGGCATCGGGAGCCACGATACGGAAAACCTTACCGAGACGCCGCCGCCAATCCCATCTCGGGGATTCGGAGATCTCCTCCGGCACCCGCCGGAGAGGGGATTCATCTCCCGGAGGACTCTTCACCGCCATGGTCGCTCCCGGAGTGATGAGTGAGTAGTTCACCCCCGGACTATGGGTCCATAGCAGTAGCTAGATGGTTGTCTTCTCCTCATTGTGCTTCATTGTTGGATCTTGTGAGCTGCCTAACATGATCAAGATCATCTATCTGTAATTCTATATGTTGTGTTTGTCGGGATCCGATGGATAGAGAATACTATGTTATGTTAATTATCAAGTTATTACCTATATGTTGTTTATGATCTTGCATGATCTCCGTTATTAGTAGAGGCTCGGCCAAGTTTTTGCTCTTAACTCCAAGAGGGAGTATTTATGCTCGATAGTGGGTTCATGCCTCCATTGATATCTCGGGACGATGGATGTAAAGTTCTAAGGTTGTGGATGTGTCGTTGCCACTAGGGATAAAACATTGATGCTATGTCCGAGGATGTAGTTGTTGATTACATTACGCACCATACTTAATGCAATTGTCCGTTGTTAGCAACTTAATACTGGAAGGGGTTCGATGATAACCTGAAGGTGGACTTTTTAGGCATAGATGCATGCTCGGATGGCGGTCTATGTACTTTGTCGTAATGCCCAATTAAATCTCACTATACTTATCATGACATGTATGTGCATTGTTATGCCCTCTCTATTTGTCAATTGCCCGATCGTAATTTGTTCACCAACATGCTTTTATCTTATGGGAGAGACACCTCTAGTGAACCGTGGACCCCGGTCCATTCTTTTATACTGAAATACAAATCTGTCGCAATACTTGTTCTTTACTCGTTTTCTTGCAAACAATCATCTTCCACACAATACGGTTAATCCTTTGTTACAGCAAGCCGGTGAGATTGACAACCTCACCTGTTTCGTTGGGGCAAAGTACTTTGGTTGTGTTGTGCGGGTTCCACGTTGGCGCCGGAATCCCGGTGTTGCGCCGCACTACATCCCGCCGCCATCAACCTTCAACGTGCTTCTTGGCTCCTCCTCGGTTCGATAAACCTTGGTTTCTTTCTCGAGGGAAAACTTGCCGCCTGTGCGCATCATACCTTCCTCTTGGGGTTCCCAACGAACGTGTGAGTTACACGCCATCAAGCTCTTTTTCTCGGCGCCGTTACGGGGAGATCAAGACACGCCGCAAGGGGAGTCTCCACTTCCCAATCTCTTTACTTTGTTTTTGTCTTGCTTTATTTTATTTACTACTTTGTTTGCTGCATTATATCAAAACACAAAAAAATTAGTTGCTAGCTTTATTTTATTTACTGTCTTGCTCTCTATATCAAAAACACAAAAAAATTAGTTACTTGCATTTACTTTACTTGATTCATCATGTTTCCTTTTAATTTTACCATAAAAGACATACCGGTAGGACGTGGGTCTATAGTTGGGAGAAATAATATAGAAGAATTTTTCAATCATGTTAGTACTATTGAAGATTTTGAAGATAGACACTTAGTAGAACTTGCACCTACCTATGAAATTGCTCGCTGCTCGCTTTAGTTCGCATGTTGGAAACTAAATTTGTTAATCTCAATCCTATAATCCAACACATGTTTCTTACACTCGGTGATATGGAAGAAGGGGAAAAGAAAGATTTTGTTTTAGAAACCCTTCTTAGAGAATTTGGTGGTCTAGCAAGAGAGGCTAGAAAGGTCTTTGCTAAATTTAATATGCTTGGTTCTCATACTAATTTTGTTGGTCTCCTTGAAAAAATGGACAAGGATAGAATAAGGTACACTAATAATATTAATGATGGTGGGGAGATCAAAGCACCAATACCATGTAAACTCCTAGCTATGAATGATGCACTAGAAAATAACTATGCTTGGCTTGTTCCTGAAAATTTGTTCGATGAGAGTAGCAAGCCAAGACTAATGAAAAGGGAGACGCTGAAACTTATGTATCCAATATACTATGCTTGGTTGAGAAAACTCCAAACCCCGCTGTAGATGCACCACCCTTTGATAATACTTGATATGCACTTTCTGCGCCTAGCTGAAAGGCGTTAAAGAAAAGCGCTTATGGGAGACAACCCATGTTTTTACTACAGTATTTTTGTTTTATATTTGAGTCTTGGAAGTTGTTTACTACTGTAGCAACCTCTCCTTATCTTAGTTTTATGTTTTGTTGTGCCAAGTAAAGTCTTTGATAGTAAAGTGAATACTAGATTTGGATTACTGCGTGAAACGCATTTCTTTGCTGTCACGAATCTGGGTCTAATTCTCTGTATGTAACTCAGAAAATTAAGCCAATTTACGTGAGTGATTCTCAGATATGTACGCAACTTTCATTCAATTTGGGCATTTTCATTTGAGCAAGTCTGGTGCCATTTTAAAATTCGTCTTTACGAACTGTTCTGTTTTGACAGATTCTGCCTTTTATTTCGCATTGCCTCTTTTGCTATGTTGGATGAATTTCTTTATCCATTAATGTCCAGTAGCTTTATGCAATGTCTAGAAGTGTAAAGAATGATTGTGTCACCTCTGAACATGTTAATTTTATTGTGCACTAACCCTCTAATGAGTTGTTTCGAGTTTGGTGTGGAGGAAGTTTTCAAGGATCAAGAGAGGAGTATGATACAATATGATCAAGGAGAGTGAAAGCTCTAAGCTTGGGGATGCCCCGGTGGTTCACCCCTGCATATTCTAAGAAGACTCAAGCGTCTAAGCTTGGGGATGCCCAAGGCATCCCCTTCTTCATCGACAACATTATCAGGTTCCTCCCCCGAAACTATATTTTTATTCCGTCACATCTTATGCACTTTGCTTGGAGCGTCGGTTTGTTTTTGTTTTTTGTTTTGTTTGAATAAAATGGATCCTAGCATTCATCGTATGGGAGAGAGACACGCTCCGCTGTAGCATATGGACAAGTATGTCCTTAGGCTTTACTCATAATATTCATGGCGAAGTTTCTTCTTCGTTAAATTGTTATATGGTTGGAATCGGAAAATGCTACATGTAGTAATTCTAAAATGTCTTGGATAATTTGATACTTGGCAATTGTTGTGCTCATGTTTAAGCTCTTGCATCATATACTTTGCACCCATTAATGAAGAAACACTTAGAGCTTGCTAATTTGGTTTGCATATTTGGTTTCTCTAGAGTCTAGATAATATCTAGTATTGAGTTTTGAACAACAAGTAAGACGGTGTAGAGTCTTATAATGTTTACAATATGTCTTTTATGTGAGTTTTGCTGCACCGTTCATCCTTGTGTTTGTTTCAAATAACCTTGCTAGCCTAAACCTTGTATCGAGAGGGAATACTTCTCATGCATCCAAAATCCTTGAGCCAACCACTATGCCATTTGTGTCCACCATACCTACCTACTACATGGTATTTCTCCGCCATTCCAAAGTAAATTGCTTGAGTGCTACCTTTAAAATTCCATCATTCCCCTTTGCAATATATAGCTCATGGGACAAAATAGCCTTAAAAACTATTGTGGTATTGAATATGTATTTATGCACTTTATCTCTTATTAAGTTGCTTGTTGTGCGATAACCATGTTTCTGGGGACGCCATCAACTATTCTTTGTTGAATATCATGTGAGTTGCTATGCATGTCCGTCTTGTCCGAAGTAAGAGAGATCTACCACCTTAATGGTTGGAGCATGCATATTGTTAGAGAAGAACATTGGGCCGCTAACTAAAGCCATGAATCATGGTAGAAGTTTCAGTTTTGGACATATATCCTCAATCTCATATGAGAATAATAATTGTTGCTACATGCTTATGCATTAAAGAGGAGTCCATTATCTGTTGTCCATGTTGTCCCGGTATGGATGTCTAAGTTGAGAATAATCAAAAGCGAGAAATCCAAATGCGAGCTTTCTCCTTAGACCTTTGTACGAGCGGCATGGAGGTACCCCATTGTGACACTTGGTTAAAACATGTGTATTGCGATGATCCGGTAGTCCAAGCTAATTAGGACAAGGTGCGGGCACTATTAGTATACTATGCATGAGGCTTGCAACTTGTAAGATATAATTTACATAACTCATATGCTTTATTACTACCGTTGACAAAATTGTTTCATGTTTTCAAAATAAAAGCTCTAGCACAAATATAGCAATCGATGCTTTCCTCTTTGAAGGACCATTCTTTTACTTTTATGTTGAGTCAGTTCACCTATCTCTCTCCACCTCAAGAAGCAAACACTTGTGTGAAGCTGTGCATTGATTCCTACATACTTGCATATTGCACTTGTTATATTACTCTATGTTGACAATTATCCATGAGATATATATGTTACAAGTTGAAAGCAACCGCTGAAACTTAATCTTCCTTTGTGTTGCTTCAATACCTTTACTTTGATTTATTGCTTTATGAGTTAACTCTTATGCAAGACTTATTGATGCTTGTCTTGAAGTACTATTCATGAAAAGTCTTTGCTTTATGATTCACTTGTTTACTCATGTCATTACCATTGTTTTGATCGCTGCATTCATTACATATGTTTACAAATAGTATGATCAAGGTTATGATGGCATGTCACTTCAGAAATTATCTTTGTTATCGTTTTACTCGCTCGGGACGAGCGTAACTAAGCTTGGGGATGCTGATACGTCTCCGACGTATCGGTAATTTCTTATGTTCCATGCCACATTATTGATGATATCTACATGTTTTATGCACACTTTATGTCATATTCGTGCATTTTCCGGCACTAACCTATTAACGAGATGCCGAAGAGCCAGCTTGTTGTTTTCTCGCTGTTTTTGGTTTCGTGAAATCCTAGTAATGAAATATTCTCGGAATTGGACGAAATCAACGCCCGGGGTCCTATTTTGCCACGAAGCTTCCGTAAGACCGAAGGAGAGTCGAAGTGGGGCCACGAGGTGGCGACACCACGAGGCGGCGCGGCCCGAGGCCCCGGCCGCGCCGACCTATGGTGTGGGCCCCTCGTGCCGCCTCTTGACCTGCCCTTCCGCCTACAAATAGCCTCCGTCGCGAAACCCCCGGCACCGGGAGCCACGATACGGAAAACCTTACCGAGACGCCGCCGCCGCCAATCCCATCTCGGGGGATTCCGGAGATCTCCTCCGGCACCCCGCCGGAGAGGGGATTCATCTCCCGGAGGACTCTTCACCGCCATGGTCGCCTCCGGAGTGATGAGTGAGTAGTTCACCCCTAGACTATGGGTCCATAGCAGTAGCTAGATGGTTGTCTTCTCCTCATTGTGCTTCATTGTTGGATCTTGTGAGCTGCCTAACATGATCAAGATCATCTATCTCGTAATTCTATATGTTGTGTTTGTCGGGATCCGATGGATAGAGAATACTATGTTATGTTAATTATCAAGTTATTACCTATGTGTTGTTTATGATCTTGCATGCTCTCCGTTATTAGTAGAGGCTCGGCCAAGTTTTTGCTCTTAACTCCAAGAAGGAGTATTTATGCTCGATAGTGGGTTCATGCCTCCATTGATATCTCGGGACAAAGTGACGTAAAGTTCTAAGGTTGTGGATGTGCTCGTTGCCACTAGGGATAAAACATTGATGCTATGTCCGAGGATGTAGTTGTTGATTACATTACGCACCATACTTAATGCAATTGTCTCGTTGTTAGCAACTTAATACCGGAAGGGGTTCGGATGATAACCTCGAAGGTGGACTTTTTAGGCATAGATGCATGCTCGGATGGCGGTCTATGTACTTTGTCGTAATGCCCAATTAAATCTCACTATACTTATCATGACATGTATGTGCATTGTTATGCCCTCTCTATTTGTCAATTGCCCGACCGTAATTTGTTCACCCAACATGCTTTTATCTTATGGGAGAGACACCTCTAGTGAACTCGTGGACCCCGGTCCATTCTTTTATACTCGAAATACAAATCTGCTCGCAATACTTGTTCTTTATCGTTTTCTTGCAAACAATCATCTTCCACACAATACGGTTAATCCTTTGTTACAGCAAGCTCGGTGAGATTGACAACCTCACTGTTTCGTTGGGGCAAAGTACTTTGGTTGTGTTGTGCAGGTTCCACGTTGGCGCCGGAATCCCCGGTGTTGCGCCGCACTACATCCCGCCGCCATCAACCTTCAACGTGCTTCTTGGCTCCTCCTGGTTCGATAAACCTTGGTTTCTTTCTGAGGGAAAACTTGCTGCTGTGCGCATCATACCTTCCTCTTGGGGTTCCCAACGAACGTGTGAGTTACACGCCATCAAGGTTACGGCGTACGTCCGCTCACTTCTTGCAATTCTTGATACGAGAGAAGACGTTGAGGTACTTGAATGTCAGGACTGTGTCGTCGCGGTACATGTCGAAAGCACGGCGCATTTACAAGATAGGCCGGCGAATTCTTCTTCTTCTTCGGAGGTAAGCGTCGACGCCACCACCTGAGCCTTGCCCCACCAAATCTTGACCCTGAAATCAGACAAACAAAGCCCTCCCACTGACGGGGGCCGAGATCCACCCCGCCTCCATGGACCGCAGGCCACAGAAGCGAGGCAAATCGGTGGCACCAATGGGAGGCGGCCAGGAAACCCTAGTCGCCTCCTTGTAGCATCCCCGCTAGTGTACCGGTTCACTGCGCGTCTACGAAGTCCATTCGCCTAAACGCATAGTTACTATGATAATCGACAAGAGTAATATTGATATACCATCATCAATGAGTTTGCTTCTAGTTATGTTCGATTTTTTAATATAATATATACTATAGTATTTTGTATTAATATTTTCGAATACAAGTATTATAACATTAAGTATGTATAAAGGGCCCTGGTTTTTTGTCTCACCCCGGGCCCTCGAAACCTCAGGACTGGGCCTGGGTGTAGTGTCACCGTAGCTTGCTGAACTAAAACAAAGTTGTCTTGGATTCTTTGGTCATCGATGAATGCACTCTGATTTTTTCCCACTAATTATGGCATCATAGGCGATAGACCATCGCAAGGATCTTAGCCACCAGCTTTGCAAAATAATGGATCAAGTAATCGGCATGTAGTCTTTAATTTTGATGCATCCTTAGTAGTGATTAGAGTTATGAAGGCACTATTAAGTCCGGCAAAGAACTTCTATCTTCCACAGAAGACAAATTCTGATCACATCATCCTTAATGACATCCAAGAAGAATTGGGAAAAATCACATGTAAAGTCGTCCGGCTGAGGCGATTTGTTTTGGGCCATAATTTAGATCGTAGACCAAGCCTCAGCCTCACTGAAATGGGCCTCTAGCCTAGATAGGTCCATCATATGAATATCGAGATGGGCTAGTGCTAGATCATGTTCCCGCGCACGCGCCTGGCCAAAAAGATCAACGAATTTTTTTTAAATGGAGGCAAAAGCTTTTCCTCATCCACTAGGCAAAAATCTACAACAACAGGGTCACGCGCACTCACACACTGCCCACCCACACTCACCAACAACCAAACCAAATAGAAGAACCAAACAAAAGGGTCACACCCACACATGCCAACACAAAGATCACAGAGCCACACGAACTAACCCGACACCTACACCGCGCCAACAAATCTGCCACACGCAAAGGGGGGCAACCATCAATCAACATCATCTGCCTTTCCTTTCCTGTAGCACCCCTCTTCTTGCTCTACACTCGTTTGGGATAGCACCATCAATCTTGGATGTAACCTCGGACCCAGTATAGGCAGGAGCCAAGGTGGTGAGAAAAATGCAGATCTCACTAGTAACAAAAATTGTAGGCACAAGTGTCAACGCTCCTGACTTAGCAACCGCATGCCTGCCAGGCTCGGGCGAGAGAGAGGCTACCGCGTTGACAGCATAACACAACTCACGGTCAAGCGCCTGAGACATGATCATGTCCATGTCCTCGCGCTTAGAAGAAGCCGACTCATTAGGCAGCGATGACGAGCCAAAAACAACCGTAGAGGTGCTCTTCATCAACCATCGATGACTTTTGGTTGGAGGAGTCAAGCGCGGCCAAGCCTGCGCTTTGGCGATTCCCAAACCATCAAAAGGACATGCCTTAGTCGGCTCCACAGAAACACCAGCACGTGCAAACAACCGTTGCAACCGAGTGGCCCACGACCTTAGCCCAACTCTGGGGCGATGAAGGACGAGGCTGAGCATATGGAGAGCGGCTCCGCTAGCAAGAAGCACAAGCGGCCAGAGATCAAAGACAAGTGACCACCTCTTCACCAAGAGCGGTAGGAAATCAAGCACAACACAAACGCTCCCAGTGACCAGGACGACCATATCGGATGCATCTAAAGGGCCCACATGTGCCGACCTAGTGGTCACGCTCCAAGCACCTAAAACAGCTCCCTCGAGCCCAAGGCTTAAAGGCGAGACTACACTCAAGACATTCCTCTCAAAGCAAAGACGTTGGCTCGCGACTGGGATGGCCGCCCCGACCCACTTGCACCCAGCCTTGCCCCGAACCACTTGCATCCAGCCTTTATCATCTCCAACAACATCAGCTACCGCATTACCCTCGAGGCCTCGACCTTATCATTAACAGCAGCACTGCGGTACATGGCAGCCAACGGCTCCCTGCGCTACTCTTTTACATGGAGTATATATATTACAAAAGATTATCTGAAGTAGCAATTGTGAGATCGGAGCAACATAAATTGCAGATTGAGAAAGACTTAAAAAAATTGCATGCACACCATGTCGGAGTGCTGTGAGGCCCTGGGCATGTCAGGCTTACATCCAGTTTGAATCCATAGAACGCGACATGAAACATGCCAAGTTTTGCGTTCAGGAAACTGGAAGGCTGACGTGCCTACGGGTGACAATTATCGATTGCTGATATTTTTGTTTACAAATAGCTCACCGATCGTGCCGCTCGGTGAAGGCAAGCGCCAGAAGCCAGCTTATAAACCGCTTCGCCGTGTGCTTCGTAGCGAGGTGGTACTAAAACAAGCTACGGCGTGCGCCCAGACTGAAGCCTGACGGACCGTCAGCCCCGGCCTGCACCGGCCCATAAGCGGCAGCCCGCTACGGAGGAACTTTACCTCGGTCCGGAGCGGGCCCTTCAAAAGCTGCCATGAACCCGCCACAACGCGTGCGTATTGTTATCGACGCCCAACCTCCGTCCCCGACATCCGTCTCCATCCTCGACGCGACGTCCCCCTTGGCCCTTGCACCGTCGACGAATCAACTGGCCGTCACCGATCAGCAAATACGACAAGGGCGAGATCAGCAAACAAGCGATTGAAATCTGGGACTGTTGCCCCCGTCGTGATCGTGATCGACCTCGACCTCGAGTACATAGCTCGCGGCGCTCGCCACCGGCTGCTCTCTGCTAGCTCTTCACGCCCCGCTTGCCTCCTCCGCGAGCGCCGCGCCCGAGTTTACCTCATTCGCCGCCGGCTGCTCACTGCTCCGCATGCACGACGTGCACGCGCCGCTGGCCGGCGCGGTCGGCCACAAGCTCCTCCCTGCGGCACTGCGCTGCTGGTCCTCCACTGCACTACTGCTACTCGCGCTTGCCGCTGGCCTACTCGCGGCCCTGCCGCCGAGCTCGTCGTTGTCCTCGAAGTCTCGGCCTCCTCCCTGCACCACTGCGCCGCTGGCTGCTGCGACGGTGAGCTCCTCGGCTCCCTGGACAAGATTGCTGTCCTCCCCTAAACAAGCTAGCCGTCCTCATCGCTGAACTGTTACCTGAAGAAGGTGCAGCAGTTTAAACTTCAGTTTCAGTATCATCTGCAATCATCAACACAGTGGACCTGACATACTGTCCAAAAAAATTACTAGCACCAATTCATGGTTTACTGCTACTTTAATTCCAAGGGTGTTATGATACCCTTGCTTTCTGCTTTATGCCAAGGAGATGCTACTCTCAGGAAAATACAGATGGATTTGATAGCTACACATCCTTTTATAGGGAATGCAATATCCCTTATAAAATGCATAATTAAAGTAGCAGTAATAAAGCATGTTGGATATAATGTCTTCAGTTTACTTATCATAACACGTCTGGAATAAAGCTATGGTCCTAGTAACAGCCTTAGAATCAAAGATGCATGAGGAGACTGATTCTTGTGAGACTGTTTCTCGAAATAGGCTTTCGCCCCGCTATATTAATATAGCAAACGACCCGATACAACGAACGCGCTGGGGCCGTAGCACAACCAAACCCAAAAGAAAAGAAAAAGAAAGGAAAGAAAAACTAATGCCGACACCGGCAGATCGACGAAAATGATGACGACCCGCAACCGCTGCGCCCTCCGGAAAAGTACCACCACGCTCCTAGCACGCCGAGGCGCCGCATACCAAGCAACACCTTCACCAAGGAGACGACGATGAAGCCGCTGTTGCCCGGACTAGTCCTAGGGTTTCCCCCGGTATGCGGAGGGGATTGATGAGGAGGTACACCCGACGCCCTTCAGGAAGGCAGGGTGACACGCGCAGGCGTCACCGCATCGGTGTCGAGCATGCCAACAGGGATTTCTCCCGACCTCCAATCCGACCACCCCAGACACTCCGACGTGCTCCACCTAACATGCCGCCCACCAGCACACGCCACCACGGTCTTGAAGCCATCCTCGCCGCCTAACTGTGGTCACCGGAGTAGGGCCTAGAGGAAGAAAAGGGATGCAACGGGGACAGGGGGTAGCGAACACCGCAGCCACGCGGGAGGGAACTGCCTCCACCGCCTTCGCGGTAGCCGACCGGACGAGGCTACGAGGCAAACCAGGCCCGAACTGGCCCGGCCGGACCCAAAAGGGCCCGTAAAGCCCCGCTGCTACGCTGCAGCTGGCTGGCCGGAGTGCCGCCGCCGCCCACCCACCGCGGCCCTGCCTTCTCTTCCTCCAGGGAGCACCACCGGCGTGCCAAGCGCAGAGCGACCTCCGAGCCCCTCCGGGCCCCGCCTGGGCCCAGATCTGGGTCGAGCGGGCCCTGCCATGGCGCCGCCTGCGCTGCTCCGCCGCCAACGGCCGCGCCGCCGCCCCTCCTCCCACCCGACGAGCAGGTTCCACGCTGCCTCGCCAGACCGACACCTGATACGTCTCAAACGTATCTATAATTTCTTATGTTCCATGCTACTTTTATGATGATACTCACATGTTTTATACACACTTTATGTCATTATTATGCATTTTCCGGCACTAACCTATTGACGAGATGCCGAAGAGCCAGTTGCTGTTTTCTGCTATTTTTTGTTTCAGAAATCCTACAAAGGAAATATTCTCGGAATTGGACGAAATCAACGCCCAGGGTCTTATTTTTCCACGAAGCTTCCAAAAGACCGGAGGGGATACGAAGTGGGGCCACGAGGGCCCGTACCCATAGGGCGGCGCGGCCAGCATGGGGCCCGTGCCGGCCTATGGTGTGGGGCCCCCGCGCCGCCTCCAACCCTACCCTTCCGCCTATATAAAGCCTCCATCGCGAAAACCCTAAAAAAGAAGTCACGGGACGAGAAAAGTTACGCAGCCGCCGCCATCGCGAAGCCAAGTTCGGGGGACAGAAGTCTCTGTTCCAGCACGCCGCCGGGATGGGGAAGTGCCCCCGGAAGGCATCTCCATCGACATCACCGCCATCTTCATCGCCGCTGATGTCTCCTATGATGAGGAGGGAGTAGTTCTCCCTCGAGGTTGAGGGCTTTACCGGTAGCTATGTGGTTAATCTCTCTCTCATGTACCTCAATACAATGATCTCATGAGCTGCCTTGCATGATTGAGATCCATATGATGAGATTTGTATCACTATTAATCTATGTGTTACTCTAGTGATGTTATTAAAGTAGTCTATTCCTCCTTCATGATGTAATGGTGACGGTGTGTGCATCATGTAGTACTTGGCATAGGTTATGATTGTAATCTCTTGTAGATTATGAAGTTAACTATTACTATGATAGTATTGATGCGATCTATTCCCCCTTTCATAGCTATTGTTGACAGTGTGTATGCTATGTTAGTACTCGGTCTAAATTGCAATGGTCTATTATGCTCTAGAGGTTACTTAAATATGAACTCCGAATGTTGTGGATCTTGTTAACTCCGGCTTGAGGGAGCTCTTGTAGCCCTACACAATGAATGGTGTTTGTTATCAAACAGGAGAGTGTATGTAGCACAAGTGAGGAGAAGTTATTTATTTGTTATGTGATCAATGTTGAGAGTGTCCATCGCTTGTTTACTGTTTTACTACATCTTTACTTCCTGCAATATTACGACCATCTATACCACCTGTGTTTTATTATCTCTTCGCCGAACTAGTGCACCTATACATCTGACAAGTGTATTAGGTGTGTTGGGGACACAAGAGACTTCTTGTATCGTAATTGCAGGGTTGCTTGAGAGGGATATCTCTGACCTCTACCTCCCTGAGTTCGATAAACCTTGGGTGATTCACTTAAGGGAAACTTGCTGCTGTTCTACAAACCTCTGCTCTTGGAGGCCCAACACTGTCTACAGGAATGTGCGTAGACATCAAGCTATTTTCTGGCGCCGTTGCCGGGGAGGTAAGGTAAAAGGTATTCACATCCTCCGACTACTAAGCTATTTCCTAGCACTGTTGCCGGTGTGTGAGTGCTTGATACGTCTCCGACGTATCGATAATTTCTTATGTTCCATGCCACATTATTGATGATATCTACATGTTTTATGCACACTTTATGTCATATTCGTGCATTTTCTGGAACTAACCTATTAACAAGATGCCGAAGAGCCGATTGCTTGTTTTCGCTGTTTTTGGTTTCAGAAATCCTAGTAACGAAATATTCTCGGAATTGGACGAAATCAACGCCCAGGGTCCTATTTTGCCACGAAGCTTCCGGAAGACCGAAGGGGAGTCGAAGTGGGGCCACGAGGGGCCGCCACCATAGGGCGGCGCGGCCCAGGCCTTGGCCGCGCCGACCTATGGTGTGGGGCCCTCGTGTGGCCCCCCACGTTGCCCTTCCGCCTACTTATAGCCTCCGTCGCGAAACCCCCGATACGAAGAACCACGATACGGAAAACCTTCCAGAGACGCCGCCGCCGCCAATCCCATCTCGGGGGATTCCGGAGATCTCCTCCGGCACCCTGCCGGAGAGGGGATTCATCTCCCGGAGGACTCTTCACCGCCATGGTCGCCTCCGGAGTGATGAGTGAGTAGTTCACCCCTGGACTATGGGTCCATAGCAGTAGCTAGATGGTTGTCTTCTCCTCATTGTGCTTCATTGTTGGATCTTGTGAGCTGCCTAACATGATCAAGATCATCTATCCGTAATACTATATGTTGTGTTTGTCGGGATCCGATGGATAGAGAATACCATGTTATGTTAATTATCAAGTTATTACCTATGTGTTGTTTATGATCTTGCATGCTCTCCGTTATTAGTAGAGGCTCGGCCAAGTTTTTGCTCTTAACTCCAAGAGGGAGTATTTATGCTCGATAGTGGGTTCATGCGCATTGATACCGGGACGATGATGAGAAAGTTCTAAGGTTGTG
>NC_061513.1:308963449-308990627 GCF_022539505.1 Lolium rigidum
GCAATTGTTGTGCTCATGTTTAAGCTCTTGCATCATATACTTTGCACCCATTAATGAAGAAACACTTAGAGCTTGCTAATTTGGTTTGCATATTTGGTTTCTCTAGATTCTAGATAACATCTAGTATTGAGTTTTGAACACAAGGAAGACGGTGTAGAGTCTTATAATGTTTACAATATGTCTTTTATGTGAGTTTTGCTGCACCGTTCATCCTTGTGTTTGTTTCAAATAACCTTGCTAGCCTAAACCTTGTATCGAGAGGGAATACTTCTCATGCATCCAAAATCCTTGAGCCAACCACTATGCCATTTGTGTCCACCATACCTACCTACTACATGGTATTTATCCGCCATTCCAAAGTAAATTGCTTGAGTGCTACCTTTAAAATTCCATCATTCACCTTTGCAATATATAGCTCATGGGACAAATAGCTTAAAAACTATTATGGTATTGAATATGTACTTATGCACTTTATCTCTTATTAAGTTGCTTGTTGTGCGATAACCATGCTTCGGGGACGCCATCAACTATTCTTTGTTGAATATCATGTGAGTTGCTATGCATGTCCGTCTTGTCTGAAGTAAGAGAGATCTACCACCTTAATGGTTGGAGCATACATATTGTTAGAGAAGAACATTGGGCCGCTAACTAAAGCCATGATTCATGGTGGAAGTTTCAGTTTTGGACATATATCCTCAATCTCATATGAGAATAATAATTGTTGCCACATGCTTACGCATTAAAGAGGAGTCCATTATCTGTTGTCCATGTTGTCCCGGTATGGATGTCTAAGTTGAGAATAATCAAAAGCGAGAAATCCAAAATGCGAGCTTTCTCCTTAGACCTTTGTACGAGCGGCATGGAGGTACCCCATTGTGACACTTGGTTAAAACATGTGTATTGCAATGATCCGGTAGTCCAAGCTAATTAGGACAAGGTGCGGGCACTATTAGTATACTATGGATGAGGCTTGCAACTTGTAAGATATAATTTACATAACTCATATGCTTTATTACTACCGTTGACAAAATTGTTTCATGTTTTCAAAATAAAAGCTCTAGCACAAATATAGCAATCGATGCTTTCATCTTTGAAGGACCATTCTTTTTACTTTTATGTTGAGTCAGTTCACCTATTTCTTTCCACCTCAAGAAGCAAACACTTGTGTGAACTGTGCATTGATTCCTACATACTTGCATATTGCACTTGTTATATTACTCTATGTTGACAATTATCCATGAGATACACATGTTATAAGTTGAAAGCAACCGCTGAAACTTAATCTTCCTTTGTGTTGCTTCAATACCTTTACTTTGATTTATTGCTTTATGAGTTAACTCTTATGCAAGACTTATTGATGCTTGTCTTGAAGTACTATTCATGAAAAGTCTTTGCTTTATGATTCACTTGTTTACTCATGTCATTACCATTGTTTTGATCGCTGCATTCATTACATATATTTACAAATAGTATGATCAACGTTATGTTGGCATGTCACTTCAGAAATTATCTTTGTTATCGTTTTACCTGCTCGGGACGAGCAGAACTAAGCTTGGGGATGCTGATACGTCTCCGACGTATCGATAATTTCTTATGTTCCATGCCACATTATTGATGATATCTACATGTTTTATGCACACTTTATGTCATATTCGTGCATTTTCTGGAACTAACCTATTAACAAGATGCCGAAGAGCCAGTCGCTGTTTTCTGCTGTTTTTGGTTTCAGAAATCCTAGTAATGAAATATTCTCGGAATTGGACGAAATCAACGCCCAGGGTCCTATTTTGCCACGAAGCTTCCGGAAGACCGAAGGGGAGTCGAAGTGGGGCCACGAGGGGCCGCCACCATAGGGCGGCGCGGCCCGGGCCTTGGCCGCGCCGACCTATGGTGTGGGGCCCTCGTGTGGCCCCCACGTTGCCCTTCCGCCTACTTATAGCCTCCGTCGCGAAACCCCGATACGAAGAACCACGATACGGAAAACCTTCCGGAGACGCCGCCGCCGCCAATCCCATCTCGGGGGATTACGGAGATCTCCTCCGGCACCCTGCCGGAGAGGGGATTCATCTCCCGGAGGACTCTTCACCGCCATGGTCGCCTCCGGAGTGATGAGTGAGTAGTTCACCCCTGGACTATGGGTCCATAGCGGTAGCTAGATGGTTGTCTTCTCCTCATTGTGCTTCATTGTTGGATCTTGTGAGCTGCCTAACATGATCAAGATCATCTATCTGTAATACTATATGTTGTGTTTGTCGGGATTCGATGGATAGAGAATACCATGTTATGTTAATTATCAAGTTATTACCTATGTGTTGTTTATGATCTTGCATGCTCTCCGTTATTAGTAGAGGCTCGGCCAAGTTTTTGCTCTTAACTCCAAGAGGGAGTATTTATGCTCGATAGTGGGTTCATGCCTGCATTGATACTAGGACGAGTGACGGAAAGTTCTAAGGTTGTGTTGTGATGTTGCCACTAGGGATAAAACATTGATGCTATGTCTAAGGATGTAGTTGTTGATTACATTACGCACCATACTTAATGCAATTGTCCGTTGCTTTGCAACTTAATGCTGGAAGGGGTTCGAATGATAACTCTGAAGGTGGACTTTTTAGGCATAGATGCGGTTGGATGGCGGTCTATGTACTTTGTCGTAATGCCCAATTAAATCTCACCTGTACTTATCATGACATGTATGTGCATTGTTATGCCCTCTCTATTTGTCAATTGCCCGACTGTAATTTGTTCACCCAACATGCTTTTATCTTATGGGAGAGACAGCTCTAGTGAACTATGGACCCCGGTCCATTCTTTTATACTGAAATACAAATCTGCTGCAATACTTGTTCTTTCTTGTTTTCTTGCAAACAATCATCTTCCACACAATACGGTTAATCCTTTGTTACGGCAAGCCGGTGAGATTGACAACCTCACTTTGTTTCGTTGGGGCAAAGTACTTTGGTTGTGTTGTGCGGGTTCCACGTTGGCGCCGGAATCCCTGGTGTTGCGCCGCACTACATCCCGCCGCCATCAACCTTCAACGTGCTTCTTGGCTCCTCCTGGTTCGATAAACCTTGGTTTCTTTCTGAGGGAAAACTTGCTGCTGTGCGCATCATACCTTCCTCTTGGGGTTCCCAACGAACGTGTGAGTTACACGCCATCAGTGCTCGAAGATATTTCCTTTAGATCCTGCAATTATATCTTTTTGTTTCTTGTTTTCACTAGTTAGGCTTAATGGAAAACAACAACATAATGAGATATCTTTATGAACTTTATCTTGAATTAGGACATGATGTGTTTGAAGAGAGAATTAAAAAACCCATGGAACTTTATATGCATGCTAATGGGAATGTTATTAGTATGAATGCTTTGAACACCATTGTTGCTAATGCTATGGAAAATTCTAAGCTTGGGGAAGCTGGTTTTGATGAGCATGATATTTTTAGTCCCCCAAGTTTTGAGGAGAAAATTTTCTTTGATGATACTTTACCTCCTATTTATGATGATTACAACGATAGTGGTATTTTGGTGCCACCTACTATGGAGGATAAATGTTATTATGATTATACCATGCCTGCAATTTATGATGATTACAATGATGGTTATGGTAGTTTTACTCCCACTATTACTAATAAAATTGATTATGCTTATGTGGAGAGTAATAATTTTATGCATGTAGCTCATGATAAGAATGTTTCATGTGATAGTTATATTGTTGAGTTTGTTCATGATGCTACTGAAAGTTATTATGAGAGAGGGAAACATGGTTATATGCATCTTAATAATATTAAGTTTCCCCTCTTTATGTTGAGAATCTTGAAGTTACTCGTGTTTTATCTTCCTATGCTTGTCACTTTGCTCCTCATGAATTTATTTGTGTACAAGATTCCTTTTCATAGGAAGTGGGTTAGGCTTAAATGTGTTTTGAATTTTCTTCTTGATGCTCTCTTTTGCTTCAATTCTTATTTCTTGCGCGAGCATCATTAAAATTACTGAGCCCATCTTAATGGCTATAAAGAAAGCACTTCTTGGGAGATAACCCATGTTTTATTTTGCTACTGTTTTGTTGTGTCTTGGAAGTTGTTACTACTGTAGCAACCTCTCCTTATCTTTATTTTATTGCATTGTTGTGCCTGATACGTCTCCAACGTATCTATAATTTCTTATGTTCCATGCTAGTTTTATGACAATACCTACATGTTTTATTCATACTTTATATCGTTTTGATGCGTTTTCCGGAACTAACCTATTAACGAGATGCCGAAGTGCCAGTTCCTGTTTTCTGCTATTTTTGGTTTCAGAAATCCTACAAAGTAAATATTCTCGGAATTGGACGAAATCAACGCCCAGGGTCTTATATTCACGGAAGCTTCCAGAGAGCCAGAGAGGGACCAGAGGGGAGCCCTGGGGGCCCCACCCCACCTGGCGGCGCGGCCAAGGGGGGGCGCCCCCTATGGTGTGGCTCCACCAGGACTCCCTCGAGGCTGACCTTCCGCCTATATAAAGCCTCCGTCTCGAAAACCCTAAAAAAATAAGCCACGGGACGAGAAAAGTTACGCAGCCGCCGCCATCGCGAAGCCAAGTTCGGGGGACAGAAGTCTCTGTTCCGGCACGCCGCCGGGACGGGGAATTGCCCCCGGAAGGCATCTCCATTGACACCACCGCCATCTTCATCACCGTTGCTGTCTCCCATGATGAGGAGGGAGTAGTTCTCCCTCGAGGCTAAGGGCTGTACCGGTAGCTATGTGGTTAATCTCTCTCTCATGTACCTCAATACAATGATCTCATGAACTGCCTTGCACGATTGAGATCCATATGATGAGCTTTGTATCACTATTAATCTATGTGCTACTCTAGTGATGTTATTAAAGTAGTCTATTCATCCTTCATGATGCAAAGGTGACGGTGTGTGCATCATGTAGTTCTTGGCGTAGGTTATGATTGTAATCTCTTATAGATTATGGAGTTAACTATTACTATGATAGTATTGGTGTGATCTATTCCCCCTTTCACAGCTTAAAGGTGACAGTGTGTATGCTATGTTAGTACTCGGTCTAAATTGCAACGGTCTATTATGCTCTAGAGGTTACTTAAATATGAACTCCGAATGTTGTGGAGCTTGTTAACTCCGGCTTGAGGGAGCTCTTGTAGCCCTACACAATGAATGGTGTTTGTCATCCAACAAGAGAGTGTATGTAGCACAAGTGAGGAGAAGTTATTTCTTTGTTATGTGATCAATGTTGAGAGTGTCCACTAGTGAAAGTATGATCCCTAGGCCTTGTTTCCGAATATCGAAACTCCGTTTATTTACTGTTCTACTGCATGTTTACTTGCTTCCATAGTTATTTCAGATTGCTATTACCACTCATATTCATCCATATCACTTGCATCTTACTATCTCTTCGCCGAACTAGTGCGCACCTATACATCTGACAAGTGTATTAGGTGTGTTGGGGACACAAGAGACTTCTTGTATCTTAATTGCAGGGTTGCTTGAGAGGAATATCTTTGACCTCTATCTCCCTAAGTTCGATAAACCTTGGGTGATTCACTTAAGGGAAACTTGCTGCTGTTCTACAAACCTATGCTCTTGGAGGCCCAACACTGTCTACAGGAATAGAAGCGTGCGTAGACATCAAGCTATTTTCTGGCGCCGTTGCCGGGGATCCGAAGAAAAGTTACACCACGAGAATTGCCTCCCACGGCAACAAGCTATTTTCTGGCGCCGTTGCCGGGGAGGTAAGGTAAAAGGTATTCACATCCTCCGACTACTAAGCTATTTCCTAGCACTGTTGCCGGTGTGTGAGTGCTCGAAGATATTTCTTGTAGATCCTGCAATTATATCTTTTTGTTTCTTGTTTTAACTAGTTAGGCTTAATGGAAAACAACAACAAAATGAGAGATCTTTATGAATTTTATCTTGAATTAGGACATGATGTGTTTGAAGAGAGAATTAAAAAACCCATGGAACTTTGTTTGCAAAATAGTTGTAGCAATGTTATTAGCATGAACTCTTTGGACACTATTGTTGCTAATGCTATGGTTTTGAGGAGCATGATATTTTTAGTCCCCCAAGTTTTGAGGAGAAAATTTACTTTGATGATACTTTGCCTCCTATTTATGATGATTACAATGATGAATATGATATTTTCAGTCCACCTACTATTGAGGAGAAAATTAATTATGATTACAATATGCCTCCTATATATGATGATTATGGTGATGAGAATAATAATGAAGGCTATCTTATTGAATTTGCTCCCACTACAATTAATAGTAATGAGTATGCTTATGTGGAGAGTAATAATTTCATGCATGTAGCTCATGGTAAGAATGTTTTATGTGATAGTTATATTGTTGAGTTTGTTCATGATGCTACTGAAAGTTATTATGAGAGAGGGAAACACGGTTATATGCATCTTAATAATATTAAGTTTCCCCTCTTTATGTTGAGAATATTGAAGTTGCGCTTGTGTTGCCTTTCTATGCTTGTTGCATTATGCTTACATGACTTGTTTACTTACAAGATTCCTTTTCATAGGAAGTGGGTTAGACTTAAATGTGTTTTGAATTTGCTTCTTGATGCTCTCTTTTACTTCAACTCTCATCCTTATATGAGCATCATTAAAATTATTGGACCCATCTTAATGGCTATAAAGAAAGCACTTCTTGGGAGATAACCCATGTATGTTTTTATTACTGTTTTATTGAGTATTGGAAGTTGTTACTACTGTAGCAACCTCTCCTTATCTTTATTTTATTGCATTGTTGTGCCAAGTAAAGTCTTTGATAGTAAGGTTGATACTAGATTTGGATTACTACGCAGAAACAGATTTCTTACTGTCACGAAATTGAGCAGCCCCGTCTGTAGGTAACTCAGAAAAATCTGCCAATTTACGTGCGTAATCCTCAGATATGTACGCAACTTTCATTCAATTTGAGCTTTTTCATCTGAGCAAGTTAAGTGCCCCAGAAAAATTTGTCTTTACGGACTGTTCTGTTTTGACAGATTCTGCCTTTTATTTCGCATTGCCTCTTTTGCTATGTTTGATGGATTTCTTTGTTCCATTAACTTCCAGTAGCTTTGGGCAATGTCCTGAAGTGTTAAGAATGATTATGTCACCTCTGAATATGTGAATTTTTGATTATGCACTAACCCTCTAATGAGTTTGTTTTGAGTTTGGTGTGGAGGAAGTTTTCAAGGATCAAGAGAGGAGGATGATACAATATGATCAAGAAGAGTGAAAAGTCTAAGCTTGGGGATGCCCCCGTGGTTCATCCCTGCATATTTCAAGAAGACTCAAGCATCTAAGCTTGGGGATGCCCAAGGCATCCCCTTCTTCATCGACAACTTATCAGGTCACCTCTAGTGAAACTATATTTTTATTCCGTCACATCTTATGTACTTTACTTGGAGCGTCTGTGTGCTTTTATTTTCATTTTGTTATCTTAGTTCTCTGAATAAATTAGATCATACCTTGTGTGGGAGAGAGACACGCTCCGCTTTATCATATGAACACTGGTGTTCTTAGTTCCATCTTTAATGTTCATGGCGGAGTTGAAACTGCTTCGTTAATTGCTATTTGGTTGGAAACAGAAAATGCTTCATGTGGTAAATGGTATATGGTCTTGAGTAATTTGATACTTGGCAATTGTTTTGAGCTCTCATAGATCATGTTTAAGCTCTTGCATCATGTACTTTGCACCTATTAATGAAGAACTACCATAGAGCTTGTTGAAATTTGGTTTGCATGATTGGTCTCTCTAAAGTCTAGATATTTTCTGGTGAAGTGTTTGAACAACAAGGAAGAGAGTGTAGAGTCTTATAATGCTTGCAATATGTTCTTATGTAAGTTTTGTTGTACCGGTTCATACTTGTGTTTGCTTCAAACAACCTTGCTAGCCAAAGCCTTGTACCGAGAGGGAATTCTTCTCGTGCATCCAAAACCTTGAGCCAAAACCTATGCCATTTGTGTCCACCATACCTACCTACTATGTGGTATTTCTCTCCCATTCCAAAGTAAATTGCTTGAGTGCTACCTTTAAAATTTCATTCCTTGTCTTTGCAAAATATAGCTCATGGGAAAATAGCCTTAAAAACTATTGTGGTAAAGAATATGTAGCTTATGTATCTTATTTCTTATAAGTTGCTTGTTGAGCGGTAACCATGTTTCTGGGACGCCATCAACTATTACACTTTTGTTGAATATCATGTGAGTTGCTATGCATGTTCGTCTTGTCTGAAGTAAGGGTGATTTATCATGATCAAATGGTTTGAGTATGCATATTATTAGAGAAGAACATTGGGCCGCTAACTAAAGCCATGAATCATGGTGGAAGTTTCAGTTTGGACATTAATCCTCAATCTCTTATGAGAATATTATCTGTTGTTGAATGCTTATGCATTAAAGAGGAGTCTATTATCTGTTTTCTATGGTGTCCCGGTATGGATGTCCTTAGTTGAGATCTATCAAAAACGAGAAATCAAATGCGATCTATCTCCTTGGACCTTCGTACAGGCGGCATAGAGGTACCCCTTTGTGAAACTTGGTTGAAACATATGTTATGCAATGATAATCCATGTTAATCCAAACTAATTAGGACAAAGTGCGAGCACTATTGGTATTCTATGCATGAGGCTTGCAACTTATAGGATGTCTTATACATAACACATATGATTTATTACTACCGTTGACAAAATTGTTTCTATGTTTTTAAAATGAAAAGCTCTAGCACAAAAATAGTAATCCATGCTTCCCTCTGCGAAGGGTCATTCTTTTACTTTATGTTGAGTCTGTTTACCTACTTCTTTCTATCTTAGAAGCAAACACTTGTGTCAACTGTGTGCATTGATTCTTACATGTTTACTTATTGCACTTGTTATACTGCTTTATGTTGACAACTATCCATGAGATATACATGTTACAAGTTGAAAGCAATTGCTGAAACTTAATCATCATTTGTGTTGCTTCAAAACCTTCTACTAAGAATCTATTGCTTTATGAGTTAACTCTTATGCAAGACTTATTGATGCTTGTCTTGAAAGTACTATTCATGAAAAGTCTTTGCTATATGATTCAGTTGTTTAGTCATTATCTTTACCATTGCTTTGAATCACTTCATTCATCTCATATGCTTTACAATAGTATGATCAAGATTATGTAAGTAGCATGTCACTACAGAAATTATCCTTGTTATCGTTTACCTACTCGAGGGCGAGTAGGAACTAAGCTTGGGGATGCTTGATACGTCTCCAACGTATCTATAATTTCTTATGTTCCATGCTAGTTTTATGACAATACCTACATGTTTTATTCATACTTTATATCGTTTTGATGCGTTTTCCGGAACTAACCTATTAACGAGATGCCGAAGTGCCAGTTCCTGTTTTCTGCTGTTTTTGGTTTCAGAAATCCTACAAAGGAAATATTCTCGGAATTGGACGAAATCAACGCCCAGGGTCTTATATTTCACGGAAGCTTCCAGAGAGCCAGAGAGGGAACAGAGGGGAGCCCTGGGGGCCCCACCCCACCTGGCGGCGCGGCCAAGGGGGGGGCGCGCCCCCCTATGGTGTGGCTCCACCAGGACTCCCTCGAGGCTGCCCTTCCGCCTATATAAAGCCTCCGTCTGGAAAACCCTAAAAAAATAAGCCACGAGACGAGAAACGTTACGCAGCCGCCGCCATCGCGAAGCCAAGTTCGGGGGACAGAAGTCTCTGTTCCGGCACGCCGCCGGGACGGGGAATTGCCCCCGGAAGGCATCTCCATCGACACCACCGCCATCTTCATCACCGTTGTTGTCTCCCATGATGAGGAGGGAGTAGTTCTCCCTCGAGGCTAAGGGCTGTACCGGTAGCTATGTGGTTAATCTCTCTCTCATGTACCTCAATACAATGATCTCATGAACTGCCTTGCACGATTGAGATCCATATGATGAGCTTTGTATCACTATTAATCTATGTGCTACTCTAGTGATGTTATTAAAGTGGTCTATTCCTCCTTCATGATGTAAAGGTGACGGTGTGTGCATCATGTAGTTCTTGGCGTAGGTTATGATTGTAATCTCTTGTAGATTATGGAGTTAACTATTACTATGATAGTATTGATGTGATCTATTCCCCCTTTCATAGCTTAAAGATGACGAGTGTGTATGCTATGTTAGTACTCGGTCTAAATTGCAACGGTCTATTATGCTCTAGAGGTTACTTAAATATGAACTCCGAATGTTGTGGAGCTTGTTAACTCCGGCTTGAGGGAGCTCTTGTAGCCCTACACAATGAATGGTGTTTGTCATCCAACAAGAGAGTGTATGTAGCACAAGTGAGGAGAAGTTATTTATTTGTTATGTGATCAATGTTGAGAGTGTCCACTAGTGAAATTATGATCCCTAGGCCTTGTTTCCGAATATCGAAACTCCGTTTATTTACTGTTCTACTGCATGTTTACTTGCTGCCATAGTTATTTCAGATTGCTATTACCACTCATATTCATCCATATCACTTGCATCTTACTATCTCTTCGTCGAACTAGTGCACCTATACATCTGACAAGTGTATTAGGTGTGTTGGGGACACAAGAGACTTCTTGTATCTTTATTGCAGGGTTGCTTGAGAGGAATATCTTTGACCTCTATCTCCCTGAGTTCGATAAACCTTGGGTGATTCACTTAAGGGAAACTTGCTGCTGTTCTACAAACCTCTGCTCTTGGAGGCCCAACACTGTCTACAGGAATAGAAGCGTGCGTAGACATCAGTGCCAAGTAAAGTCTTTGATAGTAGGGTTGATACTAGATTTGGATTACTGCGCAGAAACAGATTTCTTACTGTCACGAAATTGAGCAGCCCCGTCTGTAGGTAACTCGGAAAAATCTGCCAATTTATGTGCGTGATCCTCAGATATGTATGCAACTTTCATTCAATTTGATCTTTTTCATCTGAGCAAGTTAAGTGCCCCAGAAAAATTCGTCTTTACGGACTGTTCTGTTTTGACAGATTCTGCCTTTTATTTCGCATTGCCTGTTTTGCTATGTTTGATGGATTTCTTTGTTCCATTAACTTTCAGTAGCTTTGGGTAATGTGCAGAAGTGTTAAGAATGATTATGTCACCTCTGAATTTGTGAATTTTTGATTATGCACTAACCCTCTAATGAGATTGTTTTGAGTTTGGTGTGGAGGAAGTTTTCAAGGGTCAAGAGAGGAGGATGATATACTATGATCAAGAAGAGTGAAAAGTCTAAGCTTGGGGATGCCCCCGTGGTTCATCCCTGCATATTTCAAGAAGACTCAAGCATCTAAGCTTGGGGATGCCCAAGGCATCCCCTTCTTCATCGACAACTTATCAGGTCACCTCTAGTGAAACTATATTTTTATTCAGTCACATCTTATGTGCTTTACTTGGAGCGTCTGTTTGCTTTTATTTTTGTTTTGTTATTTTCATTCTCTGAATAAATTCATGCTTGTGTGGGAGAGAGACACGCTCCGCTCTTTCATGTGAACACTAGTGTTCTTCGCTTTTACTTTTAATGTTCATGGCGGAGTTGAAAACCGCTTCGTTAATTGCTATTTGGTTGGAAACAGGAAATGCTTCATGTAGTAATTGGTATATGGTCTTGAATAATTTGATACTTGGCAATTGTTTTGAGCTCTCATAGATCATGTTTAAGCTCTTGCATCATGTACTTTGCACCTATTAATGAAGTACTACCATAGAGTTTGTTGAAATTTTGTTTGCATGATTGGTCTCTCTAAAGTCTAGATATTTTCTGGTGAAGTGTTTGAACAACAAGGAAGACAGTGTAGAGTCTTATAATGCTTGCAATATGTTCTTATGTAAGTTTTGTTGTACCGGTTCATACTTGTGTTTGCTTCAAACAACCTTGCTAGCCAAAGCCTTGTGCTGAGAGGGAATACTTCTCGTGCATCCAAATCCTTGAGCCAAAATCTATGCCATTTGTGTCCACCATACCTACCTACTATGTGGTATTTCTCTGCCATTCCAAAGTAAATTACTTGAGTGCTACCTTTAAAATTTCATTCCTTGTCTTTGCAATACATAGCTCATGGGAAAATAGCCTTAAAAACTATTGTGGTATTAAATATGTTGCTATGTATCTTATTTCTTATAAGTTTCTTGTTGAGCGGTAACCATGTTTCTGGGGACGCCATCAACTTTTTACACCTTTGTTGAATATCATGTGAGTTTCTATGCATGTTCGTCTTGTCTGAAGTAAGGGCGATTTTCATGATCAATGGTTTGAGTATGCATATTGTTAGAGAAGAACATTGGGCCGCTAACTAAAGCCATGAATCATGGTGGAAGTTTCAGTTTGGACACTAATCCTCAATCTCTTATGAGAATATTATCTGTTGTTGAATGCTTAAGCATAAAAAGAGGAGTCCATTATTTGTTTTCTATGTTATCCCGGTATGGATGTCTAAGTTGAGAATAATCAAAAGCGAGAAATCCAATGCGAACTTTCTCCTTAGACCTCGTACAGGCGGCATAGAGGTACCCCTTTGTGACACTTGGTTGAAACATATGTTATGCAATGATAATCCGTGTTAATCCAAGCTAATTAGGACAAGGTGCAAGCACTATTGGTATTCTATGCATGAGGCTTGCAACTTATATGATGTCTTATACATAACACATATGAATTATTACTACCGTTGACAAAATCGTTTCTATGTTTTCGAAATAAAAGCTCTAGCACAAAAATAGTAATCCATGCTTCCCTCTGCGAAGGGCCATTCTTTTACTTTATGTTGAGTCAGTTTACCTACTTCCTTCTATCTTAGAAGAAAACACTTGTGTCAACTGTGTGCATTGATTCTTACATGTTTACCTATTGTACTTGTTATATTGCTTTATATTGATAATTATCCATGAGATATACATGTTGAAGTTGAAAGCAAACGCTGAAACTTATATCTTCCTTTGTGTTGCTTCAAAGCTTTCTACTAAGAATTTATTGCTTTATGAGTTAACTCTTATGCAAGTCTTATTGATGCTTGTCTTGAAAGTACTATTCATGAAAAGTCTTTGCTATATGATTCAATTGTTTAATCATTGTCTTTACCATTGCTTCGAATCGCTGCATTCATCTCATATGCTTTACAATAGTACTGATCAAGATTATGATAGCATGTCACTTCAGAAATTATCCTTGTTATCGTTTACCTACTCGAGGGCGAGTAGGAACTAAGCTTGGGGATGCTTGATACGTCTCAAACGTATCTATAATTTCTTATGTTCCATGCTACTTTTATGATGATACTCACATGTTTTATACACACTTTATGTCATTATTATGCATTTTCCGGCACTAACCTATTGACGAGATGCCGAAGATTCAGTTGTTGTTTTCTGCTGTTTTTTGTTTCAGAAATCCTAGTAAGGAAATATTCTCGGAATTGGACGAAATCAACGCCTAGGGTCTTATTTTTCCACGAAGCTTCCAGAAGACCGGAGGGGATACGAAGTGGGCCACGAGGACCCGTACCCATAGGGCGGCGCAGCCAGCATGGGGCCCGCGCCGGCCTATGGTGTGGGGCCCCCGAGCCGCCTCCAACCCTACCCTTCCGCCTATATAAAGCCTCCGTCGCGAAAACCCTAAAAAAAGAAGCCACGGGACGAGAAAAGTTACGCAACCGCCGCCATCGCGAAGCCAAGTTCGGGGGACAGAAGTCTCTGTTCCGGCACGCCGCCGGGACGGGGAAGTGCCCCCGGAAGGCATCTCCATCGACATCACCGCCATCTTCATCGCTGCTGCTGTCTCCTATGATGAGGAGGGAGTACTTCTCCCTCGAGGCTGAGGGCTTTACCGGTAGCTATGTGGTTAATCTCTCTCTCATGTACCTCAATACAATGATCTCATGAGCTGCCTTGCATTATTGAGATCCATATGATGAGCTTTGTATCACTATTAATCTATGTGCTACTCTAGTGATGTTATTAAAGTAGTCTATTCCTCCTTCATGATGTAATGGTGACGGTGTGTGCATCATGTAGTAATTGGCATAGGTTATGATTGTAATCTCTTGTAGATTATGAATTTAACTATTACTATGATAGTATTGATGCGATCTATTCCCCCTTTCATAGCTATTGTTGACGGTGTGTATGCTATGTTAGTACTCGGTCTAAATTGCAATGGTCTATTATGCTCTAGAGGTTACTTAAATATGAACTCCGAATGTTGTGGAGCTTGTTAACTCCGGCTTGAGGGAGCTCTTGTAGCCCTACACAATGAATGGTGTTTGTTATCAAACAAGAGAGTGTATGTAGCACAAGTGAGGAGAAGTTATTTATTTGTTATGTGATCAATGTTGAGAGTGTCCACTAGTGAAAGTATGATCCCTAGGCCTTGTTTCCAAATACTGCAAACATCGCTTGTTTACTGTTTTACTGCATCTTTACTTCCTGCAATATTACCACCATCTATACCACCTGTGTTTTATTATCTCTTCGCCGAACTAGTGCACCTATACATCTGACAAGTGTATTAGGTGTGTTGAGGACACAAAAGACTTCTTGTATCGTAATTGCAGGGTTGCTTGAGAGGGATATCTCTGACCTCTACCTCCCTGAGTTCGATAAACCTTGGGTGATTCACTTAAGGGAAACTTGCTGATGTTCTACAAACCTCTGCTCTTGGAGGGCCAACACTGTCTACAGGAATAGAATCGTGCGTAGACATCAACGCCCGCCGAGGTGCACCGCCGCGAGCCCGAGGACCCCGCGCCCCCATCTTCGCGGCGGGTAGAATCAGCCCCGCTGCCGGCTCCGCGCGGGCAACGCCCGGCGGCACACGCCGACGGCGGCGACAGGGGAGGGCGGAGGAGGAAGGCTGGGGAGGCTCGGAGAAGAGGCGCGGCCCGGCCGCCGCGGGGGCGGCGCGGGTCACGGGAGGGAGGGTTTCGGGGGAGGGTCTTGTTGTGCTCCCAACCTTTTTCAAGCCCGAGTGTTGACAGGATACCTATGCTGGATGTGGAGCATCAGGAAGAAACATCACAAAGAAGTGCAAAAGTATGAATGACATGCAAGAAACATCTATAGTGAAATGTGGACAACAGAGGTTTTTGGGTTCAGCAACCTACAATCTACTTGTGTAAAAATATATCATAAATCTTGGTCTGGGTAGTGTCTATTTGTTGATAGTCATGTTAGAATCTCAATATAGCTAATATCTGCTAACAATATAATAAAACAATAATGAATCCCGCGGAAGGAGAAGCGGTAGCAATCAAAGCATATAAACATAAAACTACAGCCTACGAAAAACAACACATCCCGCGGCAAGCAGAAAGAACACTATTTCATCCAAACAAATTAAGATAGCGATCCAACCAAATTACAGCAACAGATGACATCGGATCAATCGAACCAATTCACTGTAGGAACTGAACTACAAACTGCCTGTATAACATCCTGAAGCAAAATATCAATATTGAAAGTGCATCTGCTACATTATTCAGGTAGAGAAATTGATGCCTGTGATCGACTATATTGTTTGAGAACAAAATGAGGAGCTTTTGAGATAACAACAAGCAAGCAATAGGAGCAGCAGATGTATACCCATGTTTAGACTATATATAGTTGATTAATGTTACACAATCAATTGATGTCCATATTTTACAGGTTGTAAGTTGATTCTGAAATGGAGTTCAAAAATTTTGTTGCCAAAGATTTTTCTTTGCCCCATATGTATGTATGGAAACATAGGCAGCCTCTACACTGCATCATGTTGCCTATGTTTCCTCCCTATACTGAAACTTCCAACATCAATATTCTAGGTCAACTAGTCCTGGCTGCTTAGGAATTGGAATTGCTTGCAATAATTGCATAGAAGAAGAAATAACACATCAAGGCTGTACTTTATGAAAGATATGGTATTGCTGCTTTAAGATCTGTAGCTGATATGTTGACAAAGAGTACACAAGATTGCCAAATGTCAACGTGTTATTGATGATGCTAATAGAAGTCCTCCATGATTATATGTAATTTTTTTATTTGGGCACATTAATTGCCTTGTAATTTTCCTAGCTATTTTATTTGTGTATGTAATTGTGTGTATATTGATAACAGATTTTAGGCTCATGAAATTTAATGCAAGCTGACTAGTCAAACAACCAGGGCCCTACAACAGATTGGGGCGGCCCACTTACAGTAGTGTGGGACCCAGTTTCATTTTGGGCCGGCCCACTTACTTATTGGGCCAGCCCAATTGCTTTAAGTGGACCCCACTCACTAGCTGGGCCGGCCCGGTAACAGGAAAGTGGGACCCACCTAATTATTGGGCCAACCAGATGGGTCCCATAGGTTACTTGGGCCGGCCCGTTAACACGATAGTGGGCCCCACTTTTATTATTGGGCCGGCCCGCCAACCTGTTGGGCCAGCCCACTTGCGTTATGGTGGACCCCACTTACTAACTGGGCCGACCCGGTTACACGAAAGTGGGCCCCACCTGCTTATTGGGCCGTCCCACTATCTTGTTGGGCCAGCCCACTTGCTATATGGTGGACCCCACATACTAAATGGGCCGGCCCTTTAACAGGAAAGTGGGACCCACCTGTGTTTTTGGGCCGGCCCACTAGCTTGTTGGGCCAGCCCGTTTGATCTATGGTGGACCCACTTACTAAATGGGCCGGCCCGATAGCAGGAAAGTGGGACCCACATGCTAATTGGGCCGGCCCAATAACTTCTTGGGCCGGCCCACTTGCTTTATGTTGGACCCCACTTGTTCAATGGGCCGGCCCGATAACAGGAAAGTGGGCCCCACATGTCTTGTGGGCCGGCCCTTTTGCTTGTTGACTGGTCAAACGAGTGCATACGGCCCGGCCCACATGCTTAGTGGGCCGGCCCATTTAAATTTTGACCAGTCAACCTTAGAGGTTAGGCCCGGCCCACGTAACTAATGGACCAGCCCAGCTATATAGTTGACCGGTCAAACTAAGTCGACTGGCCCGGCCCGCAAACTCAATGGGCCGGCCCGCCTAAGGCGTGGCGAGGCCTCGTGTGGGCCTACCATCTAACACGGGGTTTCGGCCGGTTAACGCCGTTAATCGCCGGTTAACGGCGTCCGCCACGTGTCGGCTTGCATGACGTCGGCGGTCAACGGGCTCCCGAAAACACTTACGCAACGGTCCGATTTTCCGTGGCGGAAGGGCGCCCGAGCGCGACGGACCGAAAAAACGTCGTAGGACTTTGCCTGACGCAGTTTCGACAACAGAACCCATATCGTCGGGTTAGGCCCATAGGCGACGAAAAATGGCCCTTAGTGGACGATTTTGGGACGTTGTCTATCAGAACTTTTCTTGTAGTGATTGACTGCAAATGGGTATATCGCATCAAAAGAAATTCTGATGGCACTATTGACATATATAAGGCTCGTCTTGTTGCAAAGGGATTCAAGCAAAGGTTTGGCATTGATTATGAAGATACCTTTAGCCCTGTTGTTTTATAGCTAACATTCGCACTGTTCTGGCCCTTTCTGTTTCCAGAGGCTGGAGTCTTCGGCAGCTAGATGTCAAGAACGCGTCCTTACATGGTGTTCTGGAAGAGGAAGTTTATATGCGACAACCCCATGGTTTTGAAAATCCTGATGCTCCAACTTACATATGCGGGCTTGATAAAGCACTATATGGTTTGAAGCAGGCCCCTCGTGCTTGGTTCTCACGGCTGAGTTCCAAGCTTCATGATCTTGGTTTTATTCCCTCCAAGACTGATACATCTCTCTTTATATATCACAAATCAACCATTATGATATATGTTCTGGTATATGTTGATGATATTATTGTGACCAGTTCCTCAGATGCAGCTATAGATATTCTTCTCAAGGATCTCAATATTCATTTTGCCATCAAGGATCTTGGTGAGTTGCACTTCTTCCTTGGTATTGAGGTGACACGTTCTTCCCATGGACTGGTTCTCACACAACACAAATATGCTACTGATCTTCTTGAAAGAGTTGGTATGAAAGACTGCAAGGCCTCGCCCACCCCCCTCTCCTCCATGGATAAGCTATCTCTCACTGAGGGGGAGCCATTGGGCACTGAAGATAGCTCAAAATATCGCAGCATTGTGGAAGCTCTTCAGTATCTCACATTGACCCGTCCGGATATATCATTTTCAGTCAACAAAGTGTGTCAGTATTTACATACTCCTATGACATCTCATTGGACTGCAGTTAAGAGGATTCTTCGCTATGTGTCCAACATTGCCCATTTTGGTATTACATTTCAGAGGTCACGTTCTATGTAGTTGAGTGATTTCACAGATGCAGACTGAGCAGGAGATTTAGATGACAGAAGATCCACTGGAGGTTTTTCCATTTTCGTTGGACCAAATCTGGTCTCATGGAGTTCTCGAAAGCAACCAACAGTGTCTAGATCAAGTACAGAAGCAGAATACAAGGCTCTAGCTAATGCCACAACTGAGCTCATTTGGGTTGAGTCCCTTCTTCGTGAGCTTGGTGTACGACTGTCGTCGTGGTGAACAAACAGATGCCATAGGATGGCTTAGGTTGGGGCCGAATGGACGCAAGAGGATTCGGGGGAGGGTTTGTGATTAGACGGGATGAACTTCCGGATGGATTCCTCAAGAACTTAGCCAAGGCTAGAGGTTGAAGAAGAAAGACATAAGGAAGAACTCGCTCTAGATCATCTTCTTTATTGATCTCAACAGGTTACAAGTTTCTCAGTACAAGTGTTCTTCCAAAACTAGCTCTCTTCGTGCGTCTGCCCGTAAGAAGGGCTGCCCCCTCTCCTTATATAGGGGAGAGGGTGGCTTACAGGGTAAGAAACCCTAATGGCATCTTTGACTAGACAAACTACTTTATAAAGCTACTTTAATCATAGATGACACCGGAGTCTTCTTTAATCAAGGATGCTGACGTCCTCCGGCTTCTTTGACCGTCATCCTTCTCTTTATCGTCAGCCCTTCGTTTAAAGTTACTTTGCTTAGCTCATCCTTGTCTTCTAGCTCTGGAGAGAATCTTTGACCAGTCCTGCCGACACGCTCTTCCTTCCGGTAGCCCGGTATCTTCTTATCCGGTTCCGGCATACCCCTCTTGGGGATACCGGCTTAGCCTCACTTAGCCCAATTCCTATCTTTACGTTCCGGTACGAACATTAAACCGGTATCTTGATGGCTCAAACCATCCGGTTTGGCATGCCTTTGGCATACCGGGGGTCATCCCCCCAACATTAGTCCCCGAAGCTGGTATAGTCTGGCGGATCCTATCCAACGGACCATGCCAGAGTTCTTTTATTTTAGGATACCGAGTTTAATCTATCCGGCATTGGGTTTGGATCCGGCACCTTTGCCTGGATCATGGCTATCTCTTTTTCACAAGACATTATCCGGTGTCTTATCCTCCGGCATCTTAGTCATTAAACACTTCCTCGGCGAAGTCGAGAATATCTCGGGCCCCACGCCTGTCAGTGACATGCGCACTGTGACTGACGCGCCAGTGTCAGGGGTCACTTCCCTTCGGCTTCTGCGCGCGCATTAATTGCTTCACAGCAAATCCCAACCACCTCTCTGGATCCGTGTGCACCTCCCTGTGGCTTACTATCTTTTCGCGTGTATAAGAGGGAACCGCTCCTCCTTCTTCCTCTTCTCGCATTCTCCACTTCCTCGCACACAGTGTTCTTGCCCTCTCCGCCTCCGCCGCTCCGTTTCGCCGCCTGAGCTCCGCCGCCCAGCGAATCTTCGCTACTGCTTCGCCGGACGTCGCCGGACTTCACCGCGTGAAGAACTCCTGCAGCGCTTCTGCCCCCGCCGCGGCATTGGTGCTTCTTCAAGCTTTTCCTCACCTCACCGCCGACGGACCTCCTCGCCGGCCTTTGGCTCGTCATTCCTCCGGTGAACTTCTTCCTCAGCTACTCCGCTGCCTCAGGTTAGGCTTAATCTGGATTTACTCCTCTTTTGCTTGCTTTCTACATCTCGACTCGGTAGTGTATTTACTTCTTCTTTTTCTTGCTTTTTCTCTCTTTCGTAGATCTTCACGCGGGGGTAGATCGTGGGATTCTTGTTTCTCTTCGCCAAATTCCATGTCTAGTGGGGAATCTTCCTCTACTTCTTCTTCTGCCTCTTCCTCCGCTAGCCGGCGCAGCAGATCTTCCGAGGGATTGTCCGCCGATCTTGCCCGGATGGACGCTGAGTCCGGTAGCAATCACGAATCCGGTAGTTCTAGTGAGGGTTCCGGTATGGATTCCTCCGGTATCACCCGTGGGGCCTGGATGGGCTCCAACGTTACGAAGTACGAGATCGACTGGCTTTACCGGTCCAGGAGGATTCCGGAAGGAGTGACCTGCCGGCTTCCTCGCGACGAGATCATACCGGTGCCCGAACCCGGTGAACGAGTTGTCTTTCTTGCTCACTTTGAGCGCGGCTTCGGCCTTCCGGCCTCCGATTTCTTCCGGCGTTTCCTTGATTTTTATCAACTTCAACCTCACCATCTCCCTGGCAACGCCATTTTCTACCTCTCTTGCTATGCCACCTTCATGGAGGCTTATATCGGCATTCGTCCCACTCGTGAGACGTTTGCCCGCTTCTTTGCTCTTCGGATCAACTCCGTTCGGGGCAAGGACATTCCTAAACCCAAACCCCCCGTTCAATGCGGGTCTTGCATCATCGGCTCCCGTCAAGGGAGCCCTTTCTTCAAGTTCTCCGGTCTCGAGTCATGCCGGCTATGGCAAGGGACCTTTTTCTACGTGAAGAACAAGGGTGCCCCAGACCTTATCAACCTGCCGCCTTTCAATCCGGCGCCACCCTCGAGGGCCAACTGGAGCTACAATCCGAAGGAGTCTCACATAGAGACCAACCGGATTGTACGCTTTATGAGGCAATTGATGAAGGACACCAACATCTGCTCAGATGATATCATCCGCGCCTTTATCTCGCGCCGGGTGCTTCCGCTCAAGCGTCGCATGCACAAGATGAGCGAGATGTACGGTCCCGGTGATCCTTCAAAGATCACCGGACTTCCTCTTAGCAAGAAGGACGTTGTCCTCAAGGCCGTCCAGATCTGTCAGACCGCCATGCCGGAGGATTGGGAATGGGGCCTTCGGCCTCTCAGTTCCACTAACCCCCCGACCCAAGATGTAAGAAATTACGCAACTCGGGTCGGCGCACCGGTAACTTTTGCATTGTGATTGACCCCTTTTTATCTTTCTTGTTCTTTCAGGCCAAGGACCATTTCCCCGACATCGAGTCTGACCGACGAGGACCTCCCCAGAAGCGTGGTTTGGACAAGTTTGATCCTGACCCCGTCATTCATTGGAAGGATCTGAAGATGGGCAAGACCCCAGCCTCGCGCCTTGGCAAGTCTCCGCCGGAGCCCGCTGGTTCGTCGGATGACCTGACCTTGCTTGAGGTAGCTTCTCTATATGATCTCTTATATTTTACCGTTATTGTTCCTCTGTAGATCCTCCCTCAACCAACATCAACCCACAGGTTCATGAGCACGTCACTCCGCTGCAGGCCGCGGTCGGCCAGAAGTTCCTAGAGAAGCTCGTCGTTTGGGGCAAGAAGAACAAGACCCCGGCAACGGATGCCGAGTCCAGCCAAGCCCCTCCTGCCAAACGCTTCCGGACTGAGCCCTTTGCCGGGAAGCAAGTAGGCACGAGGCGCTACAAGAGCAAACAGATGCCCACTTCCTCCGGGTAAGCCCTGTTCCTTTGCTTTTCTTGTTTTTGCCAAGTCTTTTCCGGCTGCTTTTTTCCAATTCTTTCTTTTTCTCTCTTTCAGCCCTGCGCTCAAGCTTGGGCCTAGGACTGAGGGCTCTGCCGGCTCCGCGAGGACTTCAACTCCTCCTCCTCACTCAAGCCCGACACCATCTGGTGCCGCCAATATCTCTGCCTCCCCTCCGGGGGGCACTACAAGTTCGGGGCGCGCGGCCCCTAAATCTCCTGATCACCGCGCGGAGGAGGATCTTATCTCCCTCCCAGAGACCCAAGATACCGGCGCCAGCAACATCGGCGCCGAAGAAGAAGCTGCCGGGCGGGCGGAACCTTTGGTTCCTCCCGTCCAGAAAGAAAAGAAGAAGAAGAAGAAGAGTTTACGCTCTTCCCCCTCCAAGGCCGTGCCGGAAGCTTCCGCGCCGGCATCCTCCACCTCAGCGCCAGAAGCCCCAGCGCCTGACGCCACACCAACACCGCCACCGGAAACCTCTATTCCTGAGGCGACCGGTACCATGTCAGCACCTCCGCCGAGCCAAGGGCCTCCCGCGACTACACCAAATCCCCCGCCGGCGGCCCCCAAGATCACCCAGCGCCTCAAGCCGGGGGAGTCCCGTGGCAAGGCTGTGGACGGCAGCGCCTCAAGCGGCTCGCGGTCCTTGGTGCTGCACGTCGGGCCTGCCGCCGCCGCGGTCTCGGAGAAACCGTCCGGCCTCCTCGGCCGGATTGTTGAGCTCAAGCGCGAGGGCAAGGAGCTGGGGCACCTTCTCCCCTACGCCCAGAAATGGAACGCCGCGGACATCTCCGGCGCCACGAAGGGCTTGGGGAAGGATCGCCTTCCGGCGCCGGATCCAGCTGGGCCGCGGTCCACTGAAGAACACTTCATGCGGCTCAAGCGAGCCGTGAAGGAGTTCGGCAGTGCCTGGTACGATGCCACCAGCAATGTCGTGGTAAGTTTCTCCAATCTTCTTGTAATTTTTGCTAATGCCGGTTTGTTTCTTTCCGGATCTTGTCTATCCTCCCAGTCCCCGAGTTTCGTGTTGAGAGCGCAGCTCTTAGCGCGAAACTTAACTAAAAATGCGCAAAACCGGCATAGCCAGTCCCCGAGTTTCGGGTTAAGATTTCTGTTCTTAGCGCGAAAATTAACTAGAAACGCGCGAAACCGGCATAGCCAGTCCCCGAGTTTCGGGTTAAGATCTTTGCTTTTTCCTTTCTCACAATTATCTTCCTTTGAATAGAGCACCGCTGATGCCCGGAAGCTGCTCTTTGAGGAGCTTTTGTGGGAGCACCGGGATCTTGCCGAGGCCCACAGCCACTGCCAAGGTTTGTTTTCTTTTTCTTCTTCTTCCGGCACCTTTTCACCGGAAACTTTTCTTCCTTCTTTGTTACTTACTAGCTTTTCGCATAACAGCCATCCCGGAAGCCTCCATTGAGGCCCTCAAGGTCCAGGTTGCCGCACTCCAAGGTATCTCTTTTGTTTTCCGGCTAACCTGCTTTCTCTACATTGTATTAGTGCAACTTTGCTAACACTCGCTTTCCGGTCTACAGAGGAGAAGGACAAGCTTGCTCGGAAGCATCAGGAGGAGCTGGACGCCCAGGAGACCCGCTACGGGGAGCTCAAGCGCCAGTACATCCAGCTTGGCCTTGACCATGCTAACGCATTGAAAGCTGCGGAGTCTGCTGCCGAGGCCAAGCTTCAAGAGGCGCTGGAGGATGCCACCAATGCCAGTGTGGTGCTGCAGGCCGAGCTGGAGGAGGCCGCCAAAGCGCAGAAAGCAGCCGAGGGCAAGGCCGCCAAGGCGCATAAAGCTGCTGCTGAGGAGGCCGCCAAGGCACAGAAGGCAGCTGAGGACAAGGTGGCGCGGCTGGAGGCGGAGCAGAAGGAGTACGACCTTCTGGTCACGCGAACTGACGCGCTCGCCCTTCGTATGTTTTTCTTTTCCCTTTTCCGGTTTATGCTTATAAGCTTATTTGTTCCGGTAACATGCACTTAGCTTCTTTTCTTTGTCTTGCAGGGCTCTTTCCGGACTCCCAGGCGCATGCTGCGAAGAAGGTCGAAGAGCACCGGGTTGCCCAAGGGCGTACGGACTTGGCCGCTGCCTGGGATCCCTACGAACACCTGGTTGCGCTGAGCTCGCGGGTCTCTCACATGCGCTGGAAAAGGAGGCATGCTGGGCTGCTCCGGATAGAGGAAAGAAGAAGGAGAGAGGGCCCGGGAAGAGAGGGTTAGAGATAGGGGTTTTCTTTTTATTTTGAAAACTCTTTCTCTTTTATTTAAAAACTATTTTGCAAACTGATTTTTAAACCGTTGAAATAGAGATTGAATTTGAATACAGAGGTGGAGCAAACATAAAATAATAGACAAAGATTTATAGTAAAAATAAAATAGTTTGTGTTAGGGTTTTGTTAAAGGAGAAGGAAAGAGGAGGTTTATTATAAAAACCATATGAGAGGGCAAAATAAAATAAGAAGGGTTTATCAAATAATTTTATTTTATTAGATAAAACATGGTTGACATGATGCATATGCCATGATGATGCACAAAAGAAAAACACAAACAAATCTAATATGGGATACTACCCGGGGCCGTTACAATCGACACCACTAACAAGGAACCTCGCCCCGAGGTTCCACGTCAAGCCAAGGGGGAGTTGGTTAAACTATCGAGTCTTCTTGTACCATGTTGACAATCACCCGACCTTGAGGTGGAACCTTCTTCTGGCGAAGTGTTGATCTTCTCGACACCACTAACAAGAGTTCTTGCTCCATGCTGATCGGTTGACACCACTAACAAGAAGTCATTGTTCTGATGACGACGATGACAGCGGAGAAACAAAGGAAGGAGTAACAGTCACACAGGTCCACCAATTCAGGTAACAAGGGCGAATAGTAAGAGTAGTCGGTATGGGGGCCAATCCATCCCGCACCCGAACTATTAACCCTGAACATAAATAGGAGAATCGTGTAACCAACTCTCGGATCTCAGATTGACGATATCGACAAGCATTGTCAGCAAGGATTCGATTGGGTCAAAGCAAAAGGAATTGAAGAGTGATCACAAAATAAGGATGATATCAATCGGAGATGACAAGGTTTTCGTCGGTGATGTACTTCTGTCGGAAGATCTTCAGAGATCGGTCCTATTAGGTTAAGGCAGAGATCGTCCAACCCGCGTAGAAACCTAAGACTCAGAAAAACAGATAAGAGAAGATTCAAAATTCGCAAAGGTAAGAGGAGAAAGAATATAGGTAAGGAGTAAAATAGAGCTAATCAGATCTATCCAACGAATTTTAGAAAATAGTTTTGACACTAGACACAACAACATCCGTTGGCAAGGTTATCCTACAGGCTGGACTAGTGGGGTACCGCAACCTGGCTCTGATACCAACTTGTGACGCCCCGGAACCGGTACCATGAGGATCCCAGCGAACCCGCCGAAATCCGCACGATATCGATTCAGAGACGCCCTCCAACACGACGTGCGCGATGAATCACACACGTGATGCCGGAGGAATTAACACGAGCGGTAACATTACAACGAGGATTACAATAGAGCCCACAAGATACGGATATTACAACAACGACTCCAACGAGTCAAGATACAAATATACAATACAAAGATCCAAATCATACGAGAAGATCGAATACGTCCGAGTACGGACAAGATACAAATTGGACTAAGAGTCCCGAAGATAACCGATGGCGTCCATAACCCTGCCCGGGCCAAGCCGGAAGGGTAACCTTGCTAACGTCGTCATCTCGTACTGTCAAAGTCGGGCCATCGGTTGCCGACAGAAGGGAGGAAGCAAAAGAGAAAGAGGAAAGGCGAGAGTAAGTACCAAGGAACGAACTCCGGCACGTACTTAGCGAGACTAGAAATGGCTATGCTCGCCGAGCGAGTATATATATATATATCGCCTGGGGCTATATGGTAGGTTTAGCGGCAGCAAAACTATAACCAATAGAGACACGCTACAACATCCGTCTAATCAGAGAAGATAAGAGAGCGCATAAGGTAACAGATAAAAATACTACACAAACATAACCTAGCCGATTACACATATCCCCTCCAACAATTGCGAAGAGGCAATGTAAAAGGCACTCAACGGTGGACAAGTTTTATTGAGTATCGGTTGTAGTAATGCTATATTAGTACGCAAGTTATTAGCAGATTATTAGCAACAAGATAACGGTGTAAGTTGTTCTATGATCAAGCTATACAATTCCAAGTCGTCCATAACCGCGGACACGGCTTATCGATAAGATGTACACCCTGCAGGGGTTGCCCAAATGTAACCATACGCATGCTCGACCCACTTACGACAGGTGGATGTCTCACAACAAGACCGTTCCCAGTTCAACAAGAAAGTCTAGGGGGCCACCCGACTAAGCTACCCGTAACGAAGTCCGGCCGTACTCCGCAGCGGACTCGGGGTTTGCGTTAACGGCTAGGCGTGCAAACCACACGCTTCGCTAAACGTTCCGCGGGGTACGAGTACAGAATATAAACACCCGAAGGCAACAGGAAGTAAACACCCGAAGGCAACAGTAAGTAAAGCATGGCATACATGGCATAGGCAAATAAAACCAAGGTTGTGGCCCCTTTTCAACCGACTTGAGAAAAGGTAATGGGTGAGGGGGTCCCAATAATCGTCCCCACGCATGGGTAGAGCGCTCAATCTCGGAACGAGATAACAAGAACTCGGGTCCTAGGGGACATTAGCGAGTCAAAGTTCCGATGCTTTCGCAAAGGGCTCACGGATGCCTGCTGCTTACAATTTTAGTTGTTAACAATTAAGTAAAGCATGTGTATCTCCAACAACTAATATAGCATGTGATAACCTCCCAACAACCCAGCATATCCCGATAACGGATCGAGATAAACAACGAGCCTAAACACGCCTACGACTCGCAAGGCTCAAACATCAAGCAACGGCTATGGTTAAGGAATGATACATATAGGATTATTATGGTAAACAAGTGGAATAGGACACGTGACTCGATAAAGAACCGCAACATAAGGATAGCAATGCGAGGGAGAGAGTAAATAGGTGAAGAGAGAGGGCTCGCCTGTGAAAAAGCTGAAGAAGAACTTGTCAGAGAACTCGTCGTATCTCACATCAACACTTCGTGATCCTATCCAGGAAGAAGCAAATGCTGGACAAACAACGGGTGCAAGTCTTACTACTACGGAAGAAGAATCAGCATGATCAACATATGCATGCATGGCATGGCAACGATGGTGCAATTTAACTTATCCAAATTAATCGGAGTCGGAACCCCGGACAATCAAATTAGGTTGGAGTTGCATTTTCTATCGTCAAATTTAAGGGTGGATTAGCATAGCAAACATGGCAGGGGTGAGCTACTGACATAGGCATCCCAAATGGGCCTGCCTAATATAGTACCCGGGGTTTATTGAAGGCCCACTACCCGAAGAATAAGAAGACTCGAGAGCCCAAGATGTATTTAAGGAAAAGATAGAGTTGTAATAGGAA
>NC_061513.1:308990727-309045879 GCF_022539505.1 Lolium rigidum
CAACTCCAAATAAGCTGATGGAGGTTCGATTGTTTTAATGCTTGTAGGTAGTAGTTTCAGTAAGCTAACTTACGGGAGAAAACATGCATATAGTTGTAGAGTTGAAATAACTGAAACTACAGTATCCTGAAACAACATCATAAACTTCAGCAAAAAACAATTTGTAGAGCTGAAACAGTTTTGCTACTTGATGACTTGCGGAAATGACGAGGCACATAAACTTCTACAAATGTGGTCAAAGATCTGATAGACAAAATCCTATGTGAAGGATGTTGTAATAATGTTAGCTTCTGACCTATGCAACCATTTCGGTTTTGTTCCCCAAGATCACATTTTCTTGACAACGCCTTGAAATTCTCTTTTCAGGTTAGGGCTGGATCTTTCTATGTCCTTCAGCAAAAACATGCATATTGGGTTGTTGTTGTTGAAGTACTACAATATCTATCATTTAGAACTCGACCTGTTACAAACTGGTATTTTCTCTTGCCAAATGTTATCTACTGTCAATCTGTCATACTGAATATATATCTCTGCAACAAAGCTTGCATACCAAAAGGTAGCAGGTACTGCAGAACTGCACTGATATACTTTTCAAAACTCAATCACAAAAACAAGTTGTTTGTTGCATAGAAGACAGAACAAAAATAAACCACGACAGAAAAGACCAAAAGTAGCACCATGGATATAAATCATAAAAAGCTTAACGAAATATTCTGACGCATAACCAACGGTTTAATCGTCAGAATCAGAATCCTCCATGTGTAGAAGAAGGTCAGAAAACGACAGTTGACCAGTCTTGAGCTTCTCAAGAAGATCGTCTTCATACTCTAATATCTTGGACGCTTGCGCATCCTGAATGTTCAATGTGTAGATGGAGAGCAGCAGGATAATGGTGATAGGAAACACATTCACTCCATGAAACTGAAAGATGGGAAGATCAACAGAAGGTGCGTCTTGGCTGGCACCGTGACCTTGTTGCCCGTCCTTGAGGTGATATATGCCAATGGACGGAGAGCAGATACGGTCTATGAAATATATGCAGTTAGCTTCAATGGAGGGGAACTTATCAGCATCAACAGAGAGGCACCTCTCGCAACCGCCGATAAATAAGGCCCGGTTGCCTATGCTGTGCACGGGCTCAAGAGCATTTCCGCCCATTTCCATCTTGAAAACCTTCATACCATTCAAAAGCTTGAAGACGACAAGCGTTTCTCCGGCGGATTGCACCATGAAACAACGTTTCCGAGAAGCGAGATTCTCATCGCTAGGTATCTCCGGAACGAACGTCGTCATCAAATCAGCAATCTTGGTGACAACCGCAGCAGGAAGCGGCGGCAGCACATCCTCGTGGCCATCCATGGCGACACATCCTTGGACGGCTTTCCTAACCATAGGGTACCCGTACTTCTTCTTGTACCTTACGAAGCTCTCGCTGTTCGGGTTAGCCCTGTAGAGCTTCATTCGACCATTGTTGTAGAGGACGAGGTACGGCGGAGAGGAACCGGAGACGGCTGCCGCCCCGACACCGCGAATCATGCGCGCCGCGAAACGAACCATATATCCCGTGAATGGGTTGAGGACGCAGGCGAGGTGAGGGACCTCGCGGCCCGCCAGGACAAGGAGGCCGTCGGCAGTGACAGCGACGACGTAGTACTCGCGGAGCAGCGGCATGTTCTTGACCAGAAAGCGGCCGGTGGCGGTGTTCACCATGAGGCGGTCGTCCTCCTCTTCAAGGGACGGGTTGTCGAGCATGACCCAGTTGTGCGGCCGGAAGCGGTGATCAAGGGTGTTGCTGGGGTCGGCAGTGGCGGCGCGCCAGTTGTGGCAGACAGCGCGGAAGTCCATGTAGTAGTCGAGGTCGGTGGTGGCAAGGAAGCAGCCGGCGATGGAGCGGATGAGATCGAAGGGGAGCGAGGACCAGCATGCAGTTGCCATGGCCGAACGAATTGGTGGGAGGAGTGGGCTTCAAAGAGAACGGGAGCGATGAAGAGGCCGGTCGGTTAAATAGAAGATTGGTCTTAATTAAAAGGGCGGCTGCATGAGCGCGTTGTTGGCGCTTCGATTTACTCCCTCAATTAAGAATCTGGATTCCAAGGATGGCGGTCAAAATTATTTCCTTCGATGCCTTGAATTCAACTCCCGAGTCATGGAGTAAAACAACTCACTCTGTATCATGGCACATCATGCATACTGTAGTTTGCAAATGCTTTCACATTCCGCTGACGCTTGAGTGTTTAGGTAATCTTCAAAGCAGCGACATTTCATTCGTGTGTGTATGAATGGGTTGTCGTGGTTAAAATCCACGGCCCAAACCCACGACACATTTGGATGGACAGTAACTCCTAGTAGTAAAAAGGTAGGTCCAGCGAACACTACAAGTCTAGAAGATAGGTCCAACGAAGAGAATATATAATTATATACCATTTTAACATAATCAATCATCAACCCCGAGCTAAATTCCAAGGATTTGGATTGAATCCAAGCCAATTCGCAGAGGGGCAGGGGATCGAGGGTGCAGAGGCGGTTACCTACATTTTCGCCGGAGATGCAATGGTCGGCCAGTATCGTCGTTCGTGCGCCATGAACTTGGAGGTGCGCTTGGACCTAGAGGATGTACACCATGTTGCGGAAGAGGCGACTCACCTCAAGATCGGCGAGCTCAAGCCCTTCCGACGAAGGATCGGCGGCTGTCTGCTGGTCTGCGTGCGGCTGCGGGCGACACAGCGCTTGAGGTAGACGATGAGCGTCGATGGGTTGGCGCTTGTTGGGGCAGTACGGTTCGGATCAGCAGGACTCGTTGCGACACCGTAACGTTTTTTTTTACCACATCGCTTAGTTAGCAGACGTCAAACCTGTTTATATTCTGTTACCGGGGCACAGCGTTCACCAGCCGGCAAGGATGGTCAGCAGATTCAAATGTATACAACCAAAACCGATAGCTGTGACGCAGATGTAAGCTGTAACCTATGGGTCTCTATCTTAGAGAGGGAGATTACCGAGGCCATAAGCTTGACATGTGTCACAACCTCACAGGTGCACACCAGCACGGTGTGCAAATGCACTTTTTATTACCCTTTTTGTGTGTCCATATCTATGTGCACTAGTTTAATTTTGTATCGCATGGAAACACAACACAGAAGGCGTTGTCGACATGCTAATCGGTTTAAGAGAACCAAGATCTAAGTTTCCTTCAAAGACCCTGGAAGAGACCTGCAAAGACCCTGGAAGAGACCTTCAAAGATCCTGAAAAGATAAACGAACACAACGACGCAAAGACTCCTCCAGGGAGGCATCCCTTATTTGCGAGCATCGCCGATTTCGGTCAAACAAACAAAACTATGAATTTTCCTCATCTCATAGTTGACCTCCTCCCAGCTGAATTACTGGCCGCTGCAACGAGTCGATGCACTGCTCGCTGATCCACCGCCATCATGCGGAACAACCAGCCAAAAGCACCCTGCAAGGATCGATACTTGGTTTGGTTAGGAAGGAGATAAAGAAGTTGGAGCTTAAACTCAAATCAATTGGGTCCATGCCTGCTAGCTTCAATCAACAATACAACAACCCAGTGGCGGAGCCAGGATTGGAGCAACCCCGGGCCAAAACCTAAGAGAGAGAAAAAAAACTTGGAAAGATCATTTTATAGGACAAAACTTTGGTAAGATTGGAAAGATATAATTTCAAATCAAGTTTTAATGGTCCAAAAAAGTACAAAAGAGAGGGAAAAACATGAAATCCTTTGAGTTTTTTATAATCCATGTTGGTAGTTTTGAAATTGATACCAAAAAACATGAAATCAATAGCAAAACATTGTAGCATTCATGTTTATCATTTTCATGTCTTAGCAAAATGAATCAGCTCAATTCTGGACAGTCACATAAATCAATTAAATCGTAATTTGAACTACCTAGCTCCTGCAGAGGGGGGAGCCGTGGATGAGTCGTGAGTGGTACTTTGACTAGAGATGCGTAGTCCTGGGAGGGTGGGCGAGCTACGTAGCAGGGAGGGCGCAGTGGAGAAGGATGGGTTCCAGGCTTCCAGACTTCCAGTGCGCTCGGGGAGCATGCGGCCCGGGGCGCCAAGCCTGCCGGCCGTAGATACTGGAGTGGCGGCGCGCACATCCAGCCGAACCGAGCATGAGCAAGGGGACGGAGTCAGGTAGAGAGAACGAGCCTTCCCCACTTGATGTCCGGTCGCTCGTTTCTACGTGGTTTCGTTCGTGTTGGGCCAGAAAAGAGCGATGAGTACTTGGCTGCATGCAGGGCCAAATCTGAAAGCCATATAGGTAGGTTGCTGAGAAATTTGGCGCGCCCCGGACCATGGCCCTGGCTGCCCTGGGTGTGGCTCCGCCCCTGCAACAACCCCCCGTGAACCAGTTGAGAGGGACGAACCAAGGAAGTGATGGGACGACAACGTTCCGGGGTTGGTTGGCTCCGGGGAGGCGATCGGAATACAGCCTTCTTCCATGCTCTATATTACTCGTCGTCGCAATAACAAGATTATGTTCGTCCTAACGGTTCCCTCCACGAGGAGCTTGACAATACATTAGAATGCAGATGGGAACTCCCAGCAACTCCAGTGTTGTCGTTGCTGTTGTCGATGAAGGAGAAGGCCAAAGCCCAAGGGGTAGAGGGGCAAGTGTAGGAAGGAGCATGGCCGAGGTAGGTAAACTCGAGGGAGGAGCCGACGGTCACCGCCCTTGGAGGTAGGCGGGACCGCAGGAGAGAGGGACATTGTCATTTAACAGCTACTGCTCAAAATCCCGAAAGTTGAATTTATGACAGGGTTAGCTGTTAGTGTTTCTTCAGTTTTCGTCAGTAGCAACTATATTTCTTCAGTTATCGAAATAAGCTGAGCTCCCTCCATCTCGAGGAAAGCTCCTCGATCAAATCTTTCAAATCTTTCATGCAACTTACCTACCTAGGAGTAATAGTACAGCTGGTAGCCATTTCAACTCACAAGATCCGAAGGAGGCCTGTGTAGCCTCTCGGATGCGAGGCCTACAGATGTTCCGTTGATAATCTACAGAGATTCCATATGTATTAGATGCTAGTTATGCAAAATTTCCATGACTCTACGATGTTCCAGCAAGAAACTAAAAAAAACACAAGTGATATGGAAAGTCATTGACTCTCTCCAGTCTACTTGTCACTGAATCGCATGTATCTAAACATATTTTAGTGTGTCTAATCACTCGTTTCAGCGATAAGTATTATGGGCTAGAGGCAGGAGGTTCATTTTAACCATGTAATTGACATGAATCCTCTTGAAGCTACATTTTTACATCTTTGATGTGTAGAATGTTAATAACTTTAGAAGTCGAATGTTTCATTTTTTTACTGCGAGCGTTCGGAAACATATATTACATGGGGTCGTGGTACTTGTGTTCTCACAGTGGGTATATCTCGCGTCTATTTATAAAAAGGAGCATGTCGCACTGTCAGACATGACTAAAATATTCTCTAGTAGCCTGAACACAAAATAACTTCCAACTAGATTCTGACCATATTGCACTATGGGTGAATACATAAACCCTGGCTAGCTAATATTTGTTGGAAAGTGATGTCATTCAATGTGCTTACAAGGTCATATATAGTCATAACGATAAAATTCAATTATTACGCAAAGAAAAGCTCCATCAAAAATAGTAAAACCACCTAGATAGTATTAAGTAACCAAAGCAAACTAGCATCACACAATGGCCGCCGGCATGGTGATCAAGCCTTGATCGAGCTGGAGAAGATAAGAGAGAAGAACGGATCGAAGGTGCTACCAGTTCTCAATGCAATTTAAGAGATTTGGGGGTTTTATTTCTTCTAATTTCACCATTGTAAGAAGGGAGGCTGATATTGATGCTCACTGTATGGCGAAGCATGCCTCCGCTATTAATCCGGATTGCACCAAGCATGTCCAGGCTCCGGCTAGTGTTGCCCCATGTATAGAGCAAGACTTTGATCTAGCTGATGCATCAATACACATCTCCTGAATCACAACAAAAAAGAACTAGCATTCACTGGTTAAAGTCTAATACGAGTAGCACAATTCAATAGCATTACTAGTCATAACTTATACCATGCACCCTTCTCCACAATTTCCAGCTAAAAAAAGTAAAAAAAAGATAAGTTCTATTCACATACCTGCATAAATTCGTAATGTCCCCATTCCAATTTATTCAACTCCAGGCAATGGTAAAATATACTGCATTGGATAGTGTCCAATAAAAAATGCTAGCTTTCTCTTTGAAACTTTACAGCCCGTAATACAAGAAAATGTTAATGGTTAGTATCATATCAACCACTGCCAATTAAAAGAGAGTTTTAACAGTTGGTGTGAAATTTCATTTTGAATGCGAAATATGAGATACTTACAAGTTGATTCAACTCAGAAACACAGAGACTTCAACTAAGAAATAATGTGTGAGAACATGATAAGTTAAAACATAGCATGTCTGAAACATCCCAATTTCTACATGTGCTGTGCTGCTGAAGTTCGATTCGATTGTCCGCAGATAAAGATGCAGATACAGCTTCATGTTACATTACCCCTGTATGAGGCTAAGATAAGCATGGCCGTCCAAAAACTGAGCCAAACACATGCTTAACATTCATGACAAACATCCATGCAATGGAGTAGAAGAGGTAACACCTAACACAGCCCTAAAGATGTTGAGGATGTTCAAACACACATATACTACTGAGCTGGCTAATCCAGATAGGGCTTAGACTTCGGTAACAAACAGCAGCTGAACACAACTTGATGCAGTGGTAGCACTACAGTACCAACTCCAAATTCTTAGTCTCTCTCAGGAAGGGAGGCCAAAGGGAAGCAGAATTTTCTGCAAGACCAGAAACAATGGTTCAGTAATTTACATTGCAATAATAACATCTGCAAGATCAGAAACATTGGTAGACTACAGTACCAACTCCTCCATAATTGATGTTGCTGCTGTTCTCTACATCAAGAAAATCTGTAGGTTAACCAGCAACTAGAAGGCACAATGTTAGCAAATGTGACCCAGATATAAAGCGGAAGTAAGGCGTTTCCTTCACATTATCCACATAGAACTGCACTGTCAAATGAAGGAGAAAGAAAACTGATTTCGGTAATTGGAAAGTGACGGTCAAATCAAGCAAACTGCTACAAATGAAAGAAAAACTTAAATTAAGCTAAACAATCCTTATCACCAAGTTGTAAAGCAAGTATGACTGCAGCCACCCCCTTTCTGAGGACACAGAATAGCCTCTTTTCTTCTGCCAGATACTGAGATTTTTGACCTCTTGTGCATCAGCCTACACGCAAAGTAGTATCAGTTTGAGGAGAAACAACCCATCTTCTCACCTGGTATGTTACTTCATCCGATCGACCCCTTCCCATGGATTGCGAGTCGAAAGACTAGTCGAGACTAGTCGACGACTAGTCTACGAGTCGCATTTGCAAGGTCGACTCGGCCAGTCGACTCGACTCATTTGATGAGTCGATCGACTAGTCTTGACTAGTCTCGACTAGTCCAGGTTTGTGAGTCGGTCGACTTAAAAAATGACCCCACATGTTATATTTTTTCCATTCTTTCCTCCCATTCCCATTTTCCCCCGTGTTCCCCCGTGAAACCAAGATCGAGAGACAGTTTCCCCCGCTCAAACCCAAAAGCCAAAACACATCTTGGTGTTCTCTCCCTTGGCCGCCGCCTCTGCAAGAACCTGCCGGCCATTGGAAGGAATTTCCCAGGTTTTCCCCCACTCCCCTGTCCCCAGCATGTAGGCTGCTGGTTCATGGACAAGAGGAAGCCCTTGGCCATTGGAAGGAATTTCCCAGGTTTTCCCCCACTCCTCTATCCCTAGCCTTATATTCTATCCTACATTAAACACATTAGTAATTTAGTGTTAAACATGAGTCTTGCTGAGTCGAGACTAGTCTTGACTAGTCTCTGAGTCGCTGCCCCAGAACGACCCGTCGACTCGTCGACTCGCAATCCTTGCCCCTTCCCCTCACTAGGATTGAATTAATCTTGTTCATATAGCCACAAGCTATGCACCAGAGAAGAGACACGCAACTGATCTTCGTTTCGAAGCAGAGTTCTCCACCACCATCTCCATTTCAGTTACTGCAAGCACACATCTGAGATATCGTTTCTTCCAACTTTTACAGCCTCACACCAGGAACAGACAAATGTGCACCATCCTCCTCTCACACAGCTAGCTTGGTTCTTAAATTTGATGTACACACCATCTCTACTACTACTGTGTTTGAAATTCTACAAGATTCTAAAACTACGTACTATCTAACACTCCAAACTTGTCTGTCACTAAAAAATAAGATTTAACTAGAAATTTAGTGATGAAGTGAGGACATCCGATATAACTGAGAAAAACAGAATTGGTTTAGTGACGAAGAGATGAAATTCGATAACATAACTATATTCAGACATGTTACTTTCTAAGCATAAAGAACATATGATCTTGATTAGTGTAAACCTGAGGAGGCTTGGTATCTACTAGCCATAGACCCATGGTATGTTGAGGAGATAGTAGGTGGTATTTCAGAAATTGTATTACTGCCTTATTCAGTTTTGACATGAATTGCCCCTAACTGAAAGTATCAGCCAGTAGGCCAAAGAAAAATACTGGAGAATTATAAAGGAGTAAACAGATACAAACTAGTAAAACATTAACTTCTTTCACACCATTTAATCTCTTCAGACAATGATACATGACTCATAGCAAGCAACTAACAAACTAAATCAAAACTGCACCCTCAGCAGTGATCAATTTGCTATGGTCATCAATAAGCATAAAATTGTTCCCGACAAAAACAAAGGTTCAGAGTTATGTCAGAATGAAACTCTCATCTCCATGGCTAAACTAAGGAACTTCTTTCATGGAAAGATAGATTAGAGGATGCACTGGAAACTGCAAGGACCATTTGTGAACACTCTGCTTCTTCCATAATCCATATCAGTATCCACACAGAAATCAATAGTGCAGACATAGTACTATTCATTGATACTTCAATACATTTGCAGAATAGACTGGTTCATACTCAATATAACAAGAGGATTAGCAAGTTCAAAACCATACCATGCTTTCTTCTCTACTGATTGATGTAATGGACATAACAGCTCTCACAAGTCACAAATCAAATATCAACTTTCAGTTAGCACTAGCCAAACCAGCTTACAGCTCAGAGAGAAATCTTGGTTGTGTAGTACGCATTTTAAAAATCCAATACACCGTTCTTGGATCAAGCAAATATGAATCTAGCAGGCACTTCCCCTTTACAAGCGGCAGCATAGTCTTCGGCAAAGTTTGGTGCAGCTTCATCGTGGGGGGTGATGTAGTTCTCCATGAATACTCTCTCGGTCACCTTGACTGCGGAAAAATAGCTCCTGTCACGATCTAGCAGTCCATTTTCCTTGAGGAACTTCACAACATAGTACCGTGGCCTAAGCCGGCCCTCCAGGCTATAAGTGAGCAATGCTGGCCGATGAGCAATGTATGCCGGTTCCAACCCCACCTCAGAGATAAGGAATTCCGACAGAATATGCAGAATGCCCTTGGATCTCACCAGCAGCATCGGAAGCTTAGAAACAGCAATGCCCACCTCGGCATCCGACCACCTGAGTGTGCTCTTCAAGTAGTCCACTTGGGCGGTGACCTTCTCCTTGCTGAGGAATGCAACAGCGTGCAGCGCCTGCCTGAACATCCCAGACCCACGAGGCACGCCAATACTTTCGGCGCATGCCACCGCCGCCTGGATGCGCTCTAGGTTGGTGCTGAGCAGCCATCGCCGGGAGATGCACAGCTTGGCAATATCACAGTGATCTAGCCCGCACTCCCGAAGGAAGGCGACATTGGGCTTGACCACCTTCTCGAGGCTGACGAAGAGGAGGGTGGAGCTATTCTTGAGGACCCGGAGCAGGTTCTCGTATGAACCGAGGAGGGACAGGTAGTACGGCACGTTGGAGACGATGGATTTGCAGCGGAAAGAGGCGGGGATGAGCGAGACGAGGCTCGCAATCTCGGTCTGCGAGAAGCCGAGGGCGGTGAGCTCGACGGCGTTCGGTCCCAGAGTTGTCTCCACGTGGGTGCAGAGGATCTGCGGGTCATGGAGAAGAGAGGAGGCGGGTGAGGATGGAGCTACGGAGGCGGAGCATGGCGCAGGCGGCGGCGGCGCCGCCGGCGGCGAGGGGGAGCGGGGACGAGCGCCGCCACTGACAGGGAGACTCCACTACAAGACTTGCAACTTCTATCTCATATGTCAAAATGACCCAACTTCCAACTACAAATGTATGAGCTTCCAATACCAAATCTATTTGAATTCCATTTTTTCACTCATTGCAAAGAAGAAAGAAACAGATTCCAGCACCAGTAGCGCGCCACAGGTGGGGAGGATGAAGCCTGGCTTAGAACATGAAAAATAAAAACATAGCGTGCATCTCCAATACATCCCAATTTCTGCCATGAACTGCTGCAATTCGACTACATAAGACACAGATACGACATCATGTTACATTACCTCCTTTATGAGGCTAAGATAGCTGTGGCCGTCCACAAATAAAATTCAACTGGATGGCACCAGATTAATATAGCTAAACTGAACGGAACAAGTGCTGGAGGACAAGTAGAGATACGGAACACATCGCTAAAGATGTCCAGGATGTTCAAACACAACCACACACAGCGCTGAGGTGGCTAATCCACACATGCCTTAAACTTCGGTAACAAACATCAGCCGAACACAAGTTTCTGACGTGGTACCAACTACAGCGCTAACACCTCCTCAGTCTTCATCTCTCTCAGGTGGGAGGCCACATGGAAGCAGCATTTTCTGCAAGACCAGAAACAGCGGTTCAATAAATGCAAATGGAGCCACTGTAGTATGGCCAAATACCACTATGAACGGGAACTACCTCAGATGCTGGTAAACTTCAAACATGCTAAATTTGATGGCAACAAAATGAATTTGATAAAACAGATCAATTGCAGGTCCAACATAGCATAGGTGCTCGCATAGAAATTCTGGGTACATATCTAACTTTTTTCTTCAATTCTGAGCGCAATAGAATGGTAAAGATAAACCGTGGTATCAGATAGCTAGCTTGGCTCCCCCTGTCTACAACACATATCACAGAACGTACCAAACTACCAACCATAGTAAGCTTTAAGACTGAAGAGTATCTAACAGAGAAAGGTAAAATCTGAATTGACAAACTGAAGCCTGCTAGGCTTGGATCTAGATTTGCATCAGTTGGAGGAACAATTTAACCAACCATCTAGCATGTGCCTTGCTTCCAGCACTCAACAGAAAGACAAACAATTTTTATTTGGACCATTTAGTTGATGTGAAACCTCTTCAAGCTACATCTCTTGCATGTGAAAAAATGTCACAAATTGTGTTTGTTAGAGATCAATCTTCACAAGCGAGCATTCTGAAACATCTATTTATAGACACGGAGGGCCTGTTTGGTTCCCAAGCACACTTTACCAAGCCTAACTTGGGCAAGTGTGGCTGAAAAATTGGGTGCCACAAAGTGTGGCAAATCTTTGAAAAAAGTTCACTCTATGACAGATGGACCACATGGGTAATAAAGTGTGGCAATGCTAAACTGTGGCAGGAACCAAATATATGCCAAATTGCCAAACTTTGGCTTGTCAAATTGTGGCCGGGAACCAAACAGGCCCGGAGTCTCATATCATTTCAAGAAATCACTACATAACTTGAGTTCTCACAGGGGGTGTATCTCACATCAACTTATAAACAGAGAGTATCTGAGACTGTCACATCCCTGAAATACTCCTTCCTAGCGTGGAAATAAACAAGTTCAAGCTAGATTCTGGACATGATATATTATGGTTTATTACAGAAACTCTGCAGAGCTACAACTTGAAGAGTAACAGCATCGAGGTAGTATTTAATGATCTCGCAATGTGAAACACATTAAACACTCACATGATGCACGAAAACAATAAAAATGCCAAATACGAGGCAAAGAAAGGCCCCATGGAAGACAGTGAAACTGCCTAAGTAACCAAAGCAAGACTAGCAACCCACTAGTAAAAGCCTGATACAAGCAAGTAAGGTAATTCAACAGAACACAACTCAAGCCTAATAAATCAAGCCTAGTCATAATTTACGCCAATGTTTATACACCTTTCGTGTGATCTGCAATTTCCAGCTGAAATTCAGTGTACCAGTTAAGATAAAATCTGTTCACATACCTGCATAAATTCGTAGCGCTCCCTTCCAATTGATTCATTCTCAGCAATGGCAAAATATGACAACATTGGATAGTGTCCAACATAGGACGCATAGCTGTCTCTTTGGATATTTACAGCCCATTCACTGTAGTACAAGAAAATGTTGATGGTTAATACCATACCAGCCCGTGTCAACAATAAGAAAGCCCGAACAGCTAGTGTGCCATTACGTTTTTAATACAGACAAATAAATGAGATGCTTACAATCTGGTCAGGTCAGCATGCCCTGTTCCAACATATTTGGCTTGAAGATGCTCAAGTTGAGAATTTATATTGAACCTGTCGCTAGCCTTTAAAATACTGAATCATGTTAGAATTTGAGTTCCAGTCAAAATGTAAAAATACTTTAAGATGTAGCAACCAAAGAGAAGAGAAGAGGACACCGGGATCTGGTGATATATTCAGATTAACTCCTAAAAATAAGTAAACTGAAGGTAAAAAATGAACATCGTAATACCGCAATCCAAAATATACAATAGCAGGACATAGCCACAAAAGTAACTACTCGAACCTAACCACCAATACCAAAACGAAAAGGTAAATGCAGCAACAAATGTTCAGATATAAAGATCATGCAGAACATGTTTTTAGTTCAAGTTAACCATTATATCAATTAAATGACCAAGAATTTTTGGGGTATATATTCAATAGGCTCGCCCATTCAACTATAAATAAAAAATAGTAGATGCTTTGTCGCACACCTCAAAATTCTTATTTCTCTATGTAAAATGGCAATTGAATACATTGGGCAGAATCAGCAACACAGAGATTTTTGACCAGTGATTACTGACCTGCATGGTGGCCGACAAGTGTTATCCGGACCTGTGAAGACTGACGACGGACCAATAGTATCGCAAACGTTCACCCAGTTCTACAGAAGTGCAGAAGACACAGAGGTATGTCATCATCCAAAAACAGCTCAAGGAGGCATCCAGATTTTTTTAGTGAGATTTGTGATGAAAAAAACCCTACCCAGAAAGTGTATTGTATTGCAGTAAGAGCAGACGAGACATGAGGGGGTCTACATTATTGCTTTTCATCAGCCGAGAACAATCTAGTTTATTGCCAACAACGAATTTTCCTACAGCGCAGCGAACTTAACAACCTCGGGAATTTACAAAGAAAGTTTCCCGATCAAAATGGCAGGCAGCTAAACTAGATCTGCAGTGAAGCACGAATTCGCAGCTCCGCAGGGGCGGGCGGATCTAGGCGCTGCGCCGGCGGTCCGTGTGTGCCCGAGAAATACAGGTCGGTGGGATCTGACTATGAGAATCGCTGGATGAAACAAGGTCATACCTCAAAACCAATGGCCAGCGATTGCGGCGGCGCGGTGTGGAAGGAGCGGGGACGGGAACGGCGGTGGCGACGTCGCGCGTGGGAGGCGGGAGTGTTGAGGTGCGGGGGGACACGGGAACGGTGGAGGTCGGAATTTTGGGGAGGTGGAACGGAGCGGAGCGGCGACGCGGTGGTCGGCTCGGCTGGAACCGCGCCGGAGAGTAAGGGGATAGGGTTTTGACGGGCTGGACGGCGAGTTTTAGAGAAACGTGTTCCCCTTCTCCCCCTACTTTCGTCATCCTCAAAAGTCAAAACCCTTCGTCGTCAAACCCGTTCCGCACGCGCGTACCTCCCGTTCTCGTCGTCCCGCTTCGTCAGTTTCGTCGGGCCTTATGGGCCTGGTCCAATTTCACAGACTCGTTTCTTTCTCCCCCCTCACGACCAAACAACGAACAGAATCACATCACATCTAGGTTATCGTTTCTTTGTCGGTCCATCTCCGGCAGGCGGCGCCGCGTACCTCCTTCGGTCGGAGTGAAGGAACCCCCGTCTTGCCGGTAGGGGCGCTGCCGGTGGCGAGTTGGTTCAGCACACACGAGGTTCTGCACGGTGGTGTGAGATGCAGGGCGCGCGGTACTTCGAGGTCATGGAAGCTCGTCCCCACGGTACTCACCTCAGCCCGCCCTTCCTTCTCATTTTCTCAAGCAGGACTTCGCTGCGGACCGCCTCCATTGGATTCATCGCCCGACAGTCTGGAGGTAAGTCCCGAACCATGGAACCAGAGAGATGGAAAATTTCTTGGAACGGAGACCAACAGATTAGTTATCGTGATGTTCCTGATCTGTGCTAGGTTAATTTCAAATTTTGCTTCGTGATGGAAGTTGTAATCACCAATCTGTACGTGTACACCTGTTTTAAAATCTGTGAATTGACAAAGTTGATTGTGACACACCGAGGTTCAAGCACCGCTTTTTAACATGCCAAACTTCAAGTTCTTGTGCTGATTTTGAATATAGCTACAAATCGGATGGAAGATAATTTCGTTTTCTGGCACATTATCATATTAACATACCATGATGGTACTCCGCACGTTGTCCGTAGAAACTAGACGAGTAATTGAGCTTTACATTATCTCTCTATCGCCTTCTCTACGGTTCGAAGCACTTGTAGGTCAATGTCGTTAGATACTTGCATGTTATTATCAAATGATTTTTCCCTTACCTTTTAGTGAAACTAAACAGACTGTTCGGAGAGGCACTGGTGAGGATACGCTGGTGCACTAGCCATCTTCATCAGGGATAATGACATTAGAGGATTCCTTTATTAGGATCTTGCAGTACTTGGATCAAGTATGGGGGACAATATCATGTAGCACAGATACACACCAATTTACTTTTACCTTACTGTATATGACATGGATCGTTTGCCATCTATAATAACATCTTTTACTCCTCACCTTTGCAATGTATTTAATTCCAGTTAGTTGTGGTGAATTTTTTCAAGTTGCACAAGTACCTAAACCATCAAAAAATAGATTTTTTCAGAGTTGAATTTTACTTTGTGGCCCAAGCATGTAGATCCGTTTACTGTTTTCATCTTATGATGGTGGTACTGGTTAAGGTCTGGTACAATTAAATGTGCCTCATTTTTCTTGTTACTGAACTTATTTATGTTTGGTTCTTCAGGGGAAAATGAGAAGAATGATAGAAACTGAATCACCAATAGATGAGGCTTCACTTGCTAAGCTGGGTCCTGAGGTGGACATGGAATTTGAGAGGAAATATCATATGAATTCTACAATAAATATGCTGGGCATATTGGTTTTAGTGTTCGAAAAAGCACATCGCATAAATCTACTGAAAATATTACCAAAGTAAGGACTTTTGTGTGCTCAAGAGAGGGTTACAACAGGGATAAGACTTCATTGGAAGCCAAGAAGCCAAGGTTAGATATAAGAATTGGCTGTCCAGCACGGTTGATTATTAAAGTCACACTAGAATGTAAATATGGACTCACTGATTTTAAAGCATAGCACAATCATCAGCTGACCCTCCTTCGACGATGCATATACTAAGGTCACAGAGGATATTGATGGAACTTCAGTATGGGGAAACAGAACTGTCAGATGATTCTGTAGTGACACCAACTACAAAAGCAACTGGTGATCTTGTTGTGAGACAAGTTGGTTTCCTTCGAAATATTTCCCTCCTCCTAGCAGATTATAAGAATTATCTCCATTCAAAGCGCATGAAGACGATGCAACCTGGCGATGGTGGAGCCATATTGAAATATTTGCAGACTATGCAAATGGATAACCCTCGTTCTTTTATACCGTGCAGATTGATGAGGATGACAAACTAACCAAAAAAAATTTGGCAGATCCAAAATCTAGAAATGACTTCAACTACTTCAGCGATGTGCTCTGTCTAGACACAACATACAAGATAAATGGATATGGCAGGCGCCATTGACATTGTTCCTTGGCGTGAATCATCACATGCAAACAATTATTTTTGGTGCAGCTTTGCTCTATGATGAATCATTTGAGTCGTTTAAGTGGCTGTTAGAGAGTTTTAAGATCGCCATGCATATGGAAACAGCCAGCGGTAGCTTTAATAGATCAATCTATTCAGTTGAGTAGTGCAATGGCTGCAGCCTGGCCAAATACTACTCAACAAGTTTGTGCTTGGCATGTATATCAGAATTATAAAGCAAAGTTGTTGTACATGTGAGAAAGCTTCAGTTCCCTTGTCACGTGGATGCTCAAACTTGTCGTATTATGTATTTATTTTTTCAAATGAATATGCAGTTGTTGTACATCTATTGTTGCACCATTTAACTATTCTATACTACCTCATACAGTCATGTTTCTTTTTGGTTTATTAGTGAGACAAAGTAATGCATGTATGCTTATCTAATACAAGTATTATATGCTAAGACCATAGCAACCATATTAGTTTTTTTTGTTCTGATGCTTATCTGCTCATTGGTTCTTTAATTTTCCTTTGACATTTTACCTGTGGCAAATGTAATGGATTCGAGGTATATTTAGATTGATCGCTTAAATTGGTGTTTCTTTATGTAGATTGATGCTTTCAGAATTATACTAGGAGGGCTGAACGAGATTTTAGGAAATAGCAGAGTCGAGGACATGAGAGATGAGGTAAACATTCTTCTATGTGTTATCGTGTGGGATTATGGAATTATTTAGACTGTATTGTTAAAACGGAATGGCCAAAAGATGATGTACCGTTGTGCAGGTGATGTAATGTTGTTCTAAGGCTAGCTTGCACTGTTATTGATGATATATGGCAGAATATACAGCAGCAAAAGTGCAAACAATCCTCACTTTACATATTGTATAATTATGAGATCTCCTTATTTTTTTCACTATTAAGATCTGGATAATATTGTATACTTAAATATCCTCACTTTGCAACACATGCTGACAGAGAAAGGAGGCCATTTAGTACTCCATGCTTGGGTAGATCAAGAATGTGCAAGGAATCGAGCCTGGTATCCATGGTCACTGGTAAGACAAGACCAAATGCATTTTGGCAACTGGAATTTGGTAAATGTACATGGCATATATGGCATTAGCTAACTAACAAGTACTGTACTCCATTTTGCATCTGCCAGGTAGATTTGTTCCTTACAAATACTCCATGCTATTTGTCTCTGCCACGACTAGGGGAGTAAAATCTACTGTTAGTTGACTTCATTTTGGAGATACCACTACATTATACCACATGCTATTTGTCTCTGCCACGGTTAGGGGAGACAATAACTTCAAGCGAAATCCACATCTCTGAAACTTAGCTACATACTGACCAATATATAGTATTAGATACTGACCAATAGTATTAGTTGCTTACATTGCCATTGCTACTGCTACTTTCTAATCATAAAAGATACTGAGATCTTTCTTTCCTGATGTCACTGATGTCTTTCTTTTCTTTTGAGATCCCAATAATCCGACCGGCTGCAGTAGTAAACTAATGCCAGCAAACCACTTTTTTCCAAAAATACAAGAAACCTAATCCCTCTTAACTTGCAAATGGGAATGCAGTGTAGTATGAACTTATCCTTGCAAATGGGAGTAGGGAGTAGTTGTTATCTTTCATAGATCCATAACCTTTCAGGAGGCATATAACCTAGCCTGTTCTTATTTTGAAAGGATCTAGGTGGGGGGCAAGATAATCAAGGTGTTCTTATTTTGATAGAATTAACACGTTCTTCAGTTCCAAAATTAGCCTCTGAACTCTTCAGCATGTGCTGCTATACTGATGCATATAAATCAACCCGTGCTGCAGATTATGGTGAAATATCAAGTGAAATCAACAAGTGTTGCAGACCTACCAGCTCAAGACATAGCAGGGGGCCCGCGACAAGAGGCGAGCTCACGCGGCGCGACAAGAGGCGAGAGGTCGCCCGCCGGCGCGAGGCTCTGAGCTCCACCGCGAGGCCAACGAGGCTGCGAGGAGCGCCGGGCGGGTGCGAGCGTGGGAGGCCTGCCGGCGCAAAGCTGGAGCCCAAGCGCGCGATTCCGCCGGCGCGAGGCTAAGATCGATCGGGGATCGGGGATCCATTGGCGCGTTTTTGAAATAGGAAGGATGGATATTTAAAAATGTTTTCAACTAGACTTCTGACACCTAAAACGTGATGGAGGGAGTAGTATTGTTTAGTTGGTTGTTATGAAAGATTCCACCAACTCGGGATTTTAAGTTTGTTGATGTTTACCAAAAATTTATCATATTCATCATATAGTTAACGCCGCTCGTTTTCACCACTTTTATTAATGATGTACTAAGGTGAAGCAGGAGTAAATTAGCCTATATACTTCCTATTGAGTTGCCCCCTAGACTAACCTACGTAGATTTGGTTAGTACGTCACAAAATTTGATATCACTATTTGATGTTTCATCAGGTTACGTGAGATGTCTAACTTTTAAAGCAATAATGGAAAACTTTTAAAGCAACAAGGTCAAAGGAGGGCGGAGATGGCAATGCTAAACCAAGGACAAGTGAAGTGGGTAGAGAGGTGACGTGGAAGAAGAGGCCGCGAGATATGATATATGCAAAGGAGAAAAAATAGAAGAAAGAGAGTCTCCATAGTGAGTAAAAATTTTCGTTCTCCCGTAGCAACGCACGGGCATTTGTGCTAGTTTAGAGAAAAATATAAGTACAAGATTACAAACTTTGAAATTACAATATGGAGCACGGTATTCAAAAAAAATATAATAAATATTTTGTACGCTTGGAAAGCGCATGTGTGGTGATTTCAAAACGTGTGCATTATATTTATGCAAAATATTGTGTGAATTGCTTTTGTACTTACGGTATGGGTGTTTTCGTCACCGTCCATTTTTCTTTCAGATTCGGATAAAAGTTTTAGAGAAAAATATAAGTGCAAGATTACAACAAACTATGAAATTACAGTATGGAACACGGTATTTTGAAAGCGCATGTGTGATGATTTCAAAACATGTGCATTATATTTATGCAAAATATTGTGAGAATTACTTTTGTACTTACGGCGTAAGTGTTTTCGTCACCGTCATTTTACTTTCAGATTCGAATAAAAATGAGAAGATGGAGTTATTTTTTTCCATCTACCATGGCGAGCAAGGATCTCCCAAAAATAAATCAACAGTCCAAGACATATACCTCTATGCGTTGTCCACAAAATCCGTTCGCATCCATGCACCGTCGAGTCTGGTCCTAGGATGCACCGTGGTAAGGGAAATGCATGTCAATGCACTCTCTAGTTTGGTCCTAGGAAATGTGTTCAATTCTATGACTCTTAAAAATAGAACTTTGGGAAAGGCACTTTGCTCAATGCGGATTTCGCCACCCATAGCAAGCAGATCAAACTCTGCAGAGATGTGATGAAGACAGTGAGGTGAGGAACAACGTTGATTATATGGTTCGTGAAGTGGAGGTAAGCAACACATAAAAACACATTTTGAATTTTTAAGTTTCTCAAATTATTTTACATATAGTAGCGGGAATCCTCTGAAAGATGGGAGCATACGGATTGATTCGGATCAACATGGAATTGTTACCTCATGCTCATTATAGATTTTCCCTGGGGAATGCAGCTTCAACTTCTCTTGGATTAAAAAAAAGAATAGCCTCTTCCTCACATGGGTTTCATAATTCTAGGAATTGGTTCCATAACCGACATTGGACTCAATGGAGCTATGTTAGAAATATTATCACATGGTGCTAGACTTATTTTCTTGGCTTGTGATAGAATGCGTCTTGTTTATCGATAAAAACAACTGGCACATCACACTTAATGGTGAAATCATTTTTTTCAGGCTATACAAAAAATAAACTAATTCATGGGCCTATAACACATTGCTATTACTTTGCCTTTATAGACTCGCACACATGTTTTTTTAGTGCGCAACTGAATACATATTTAGTAAATGACATATTGTAATAAGAAAGTGAACATATTGATTTGCATGCCCGGTTTATATTTTTAATTTTTTTTTTGATGAATCAGGCTCCAAGGAGTTTGAGATTCAAAATACCAACTCCATGTTAAATGTACACTTATTCGCGGATGGATGAAGTAGTTATTTGTATTTTTTTTTTTTTGAGAATCACAGTACAAACGTAGGCGCTCACATACACGCGCATACACTCACCCCTATGAACGCACACACGCACACCCTACCCCTATGAGCACCTTCGGAAGACTGAGCCGGCGGATTGGATCTTGAAATTGACGAAGTCACCACAGGCGCCTCGCTGTCAACGGGAACATCGCCTCCCACTGAATGAATATTCCGCCTTTATGAGACACACAGATGTCAAACCTGGGGTTTGAAATCTGGTGGGCTGGGGGTACAACCACCCTCCTAACCACCCAACCTCAGGTTGGTTCTCAGTTATTTGTATTTCTATAAAAACTTTTGTTGTATTTTTTCTATCAACATGCTCCTTGGACTGGATTCATCAATACGTTAATTAAGACGAAGATACACGACCAATTGATATTTTTCTCAAGTATACAATTTCGTATATCATTAATTTATAGTCTCTCCATCCACAAATAAGTGTACTTCTAGGTTTAGTTTTAAGTAAAACTTTATTAAGTTTGACTAAAATTAAAAAAATTGCAGCAACATTTATGACACCAAAGTAATATCATTAGATGAATTTTGAAATGTAGTTTTATAATATATGAATTTATACCATGAATATTGCTACGATTTGCTGTAAAGTTGGTCAAATTTAAAAGTATTTAACTTGGGACACAACCTAGATTACATTTAATTGTGTACGGATGTAGTAAAGTATAGTCAACCGAAACTGCGAAATCTTTTTTTCCAAGTTGACATATTTTCAGTTATCCAAGGGTTAGATATGATCATTAATGTATGTTAAAATATTTTCATTTTTTATTCTTTGGTATTGCAAAGAATAAAGGCAAACATGGGCCTAGATGCATAATTTATTAAAATTTGTAACTCCGAATTTGTGAAACGGAAGTCTATTCAATCAGTTTCCAAGGATAGTGACATGGAACTTTGACCCGCGACTAAATTTCCTAGTACCATTTTGATTTCATTCCTTTGTGATGAAAGCTATTTCCTTCGGGCATGTTGACGAGAGGTGTTACTTCTATGTAGCTTACTACTTCTCTTCATAGATAGCCAGTCTTATTATTCAACAGAGTTATCAATCACCAACAAACAAGTAATGAATAGGAAAATAACGGTTGGTTGTACCCGCATATCGTCATTTTATACTATATGTTTGTACGTTTGTCCTTGTAAGAAATTATAGGGAACATTTTCATATATTTTTAGACTAATAATTTAATGAAGAGGATAAATCTAGCTGGATTTTTCAACTGTTATTTATATACAAGATATGAAAAACAGAAAATATGGTTTCATTTATGAACTAGCGAGATGATTATCTCTCATGACGCTCCTCTCTATTCTATAGGGCTACTTTGCAAAATGGGGTGAAGATGGCATAGTTGATCTAAAGCATGAACTCGAGCAGGTAGTCATGATGATCGCAGCTCGATGCTTGCTTCGGAAAGAGGTCCGTGAGAAGATGTTCGAAGAAGTCTTTGTGCTCCTACATAATCTTTTTGAAAATGGTACACACTTGAACGCCCTTTTCTTCCCATATCTCCAAATTCTAGCACACCAACGACGTGACAAAGCACGAGCTAAGTTGGGACAGTCTTTTAGTGAGATAGTGAGATTACGTAAAATCTCATGCCAAGCTGAGGATGATGTGCTACCAAAATTCATAAATTCGAAATGCATGGAGAATGGCCGCTCCATGACTGAGCACACCGGGGTACTCATTAGTATGTTGTTTGTTGGTCAACATATGAGCTCAAGCGCTAGCTCGTGGATGGGAGCTTGTCTGTTTAGTCATAAAAAGTAATTACAAGCTGTTGTAGAAGAGCAAACGAAACTCCTTGAGAAACACGGAGATCGAATTGACTACAACATCTTGTTTGATATGGAGACCTTACATCATCAGAGGTGACAAGGATGCACTCTCCATCAGCTATGATATTTCTCCATGCGAAGAAGGACTTCACTGTCCAAACTAGAGAAGGATACACATATGAAATACCAGAAGGGCATACCGTGGCGACCTCTGGCTGTTGGCAACAATCTACCACATATTTACAAAGACCCTCATGTATATGACCCATACTGGTTTTGGTCCAGGGAGAGAGGAGGACAAAGTAGGTGGCAAGTTTGTGTACACATCCTTTGGGTGGTGGAAGGCATGCTTTTATGGGTGAGGAATATGCATTCATGCAGATAAAAGTGGCATGGAGTAATGGAGTTGTTTGCTAAGGAAATTTGAGTTTAAAATGATTTCACCTTTCCTAGAGGAATAATTTGATAAATTTCTTCCGGAGAATAAAGGTAAGGTGATAGTTGGGTACAAGAGACGATCACTGTTAGTTAGCACCTGAATAAATATATAATAAGATAAGAAGGTTCATAGTTAATGATATAGAACTTATGTTTATTTTCTATGTGTGCTGTGTGAGTCGGATGAGGGTGCAAATGTTAAACTAGGAGTCAAATTATGCAATTCTATAGGGTGCGGATCTGAACATCTGGTTTCTCGACTAGAGCATTTCTTTAGTGCAACTTATATTTGTACATGTGTTTTGATCTGAAAAAACTCTATCAAAAGATATGTACATTTGTTTCGAAGCAATTACCAAGTGTCTTCTCCAATTTCTTCCGATATAAATAAAATTTGATATCGGTATAACAAATGAATTTGCTTCTGACATAACTTAAGTTTAATATAACTCCTCGTCGTAGGAACCACAGCCGGCTTAATTATCTCCCGTAGCAGATTTGGTGCCTGCAAATGAGAAGATACAAGGCTCGACAAAGCGACGAAGTTGAGGAGGCCGGCGTGAGGCAATGGCTCAATAGAGCTTGCCGACTTCTGTCGAAGATAAGTGAGCACGATCCAAAGTTCAATTGTTCAGAAGAGGTAGTACCTCCGTTTTGATGAATAAAGTTTTTTTTGGAAAAATCAAACCACGTAAAGTTTAAACTATTTTTTACAAAAAAATCATTAAAGTGTATTACCTATGTTCCGAAATATAAGTACAGTAACATAGAAAACCAATATAATTAGATAAACCATGAAATATATTTATTTTCCGTGTAATATATTTTCATCTGAAATACCACTAGCTGTTAGCTAAAACCGGTCAGCGATACTACTGGATATATCATGAAAAAGGAAATAAACAACTACGAGTTTACGGCTGTTGGTACGATAAAAATAGCTTAACACACTAGGTCGGTGTAACGTCGCCCACCCTCCCTCCGTTGCGGCCTCCTCGACCTCCGTCGGACACCATGGCGCTTGCGGGCGCGGGGGGAACGAAGATATTGCTCGCTGGAGATCAAACGGTGAGGCGGATTGCTCGTTGGCTGGAGCGAAAGCGGCGGAGAGACGGATGGGGTTTGACCCCCATCCACGGCGGACAACGATTTTGGGTTGCGGCCTGAAAAAAATATCCGGGCCAGACCACCGATTTAGTGCCTATCCAAAAAACAGCCGAAAACCCATATCAGCCCAATTTGCTATATGTGGACCGATATGGGGGATCTTCTAGAGATGCTCTGACAACCTTCTTACTGGCACGTGTAGATATAGTAAAACACACTCATGGCCGGGAGGGAAAAAGCGTGAAATAAAACAGACGCCGATGTTGTTGGACTCTCGAGAGGCTAACTCCAGCCATCCTCGTCCCTTAACCCGTCAACATGGTCTTTACCTCTCGAGATGACTTTTGACACGCACGGTGTTGGCACCGTCAGGGGTGGTTGCCCATGAGAAGTGAGCACGATGGAAAGTTCAATAGTTCAGAAGAGGTACTACCTCTGTTTGATGAATAAAGCTTTTTTCGGAAAGTGAAACCATGTAAAATTTAATCTATTTTTTAGAAAAAATCGTTAACATGTATTACCTCCGTTCCAAAATATAAGTATAGTAAAATACAAAACCAATATAATTAGATAAACCATGAAATATATTTATTTTTCCTAAAATAGCACTAGCTGCTAGCTAAACCGGTTGAGCGATACTATTTTTCTGTGCTAGCTACTCCCTCCGTCCTCAAATAAGTGGACATCTAGCCTCTAAACTTTGTCCACAAAAGAGTGTACTCCTATCTTCCCAATGCAATTTAATTGCTTCTCTCTCATCGCACGGAAATCAAACCCAATAATATTGAGCACATGTTCTTCTTGCTTTTTACATGCAATTAGCTTATTGGAGGTGAAAGAATTAAAGAGGAGAGATGCATGTTCCCAATGTACTTTTCACTACACCTCATAATTTATCTTGAAAACCCCGCATGTACACTTATTTGTGGACGGAGAGAGTAGTGGATATAGCATGAAAAAAGAAAACCACAAAATCAAAAATAGCTTGACACAAGCTGTCGGTGTGATATTTGCATGTCAAGCATCGAGGGCAGTCCGCCACAGGATGACTTGAATGCGTTTCACAATGAATCGATTGTTTATCTGGTTTTTGGATTGCTAATCAAGCACACCGCTCGATGCGTTGGTTGGTCGAGAGCAAGTATATAAACCGCTCAGATGTATCATCGCTAAGCGATGTGGTACTAATAGTAATGGGTAATGATCCTCGTCGAGCATACCTCGGTTTTGAGGGCACAGGCCCCTGGACAGTGGACAAACTATTTTGTGGGCCTTTGCACCGACCTGTTCGTACGTGGACTTGGCCCATGTTCCGATCAATCCGCCCACGGCCCATGGCTGGGGGGGTGGCGTTCCTAGGTTCCGCTGCTGTGCTACTGATTCTTTCGTGTGCTTCGTTCATTCGTTTGACTATTTTTCTGTGCTTCTTTCGACTACTTCTTTTATCTGCTTCGTACGACTATTTATTGCGTCGCGCGATGGTCTCTAGTGATCGTATGTTAGACAGTTTTAATAAAGAAAATTCCTAAGGGGTGACAAATTTTCTTTGAATCGTTTCATCATTATTAAAATAATTTTAAAATATATCTTTTAAACTAGTGAATAGAATTTTGAATCTGGAGAACGTTTTTTCAAAATGCCAGTGAACTAATTTTTGAATCAAGGATATTTTAAATCCCATAAAAGTATATTTTCTTTGCAAATATGCACTTGGCATCTAAGTTGTTTTATCGAGTATTGCCATAAATTAACTCGGCGGAACATAAATACTCCGCACAAAGAAGCATATCCTAACCATTTCCAGATGAGAACTCGTAAAATACTAGATACTCGCCGAATAAGTGAAAACACACTAGGCAAATAACTTGACATCAGGAGTATATGTTAGAAAAACTAGATAATTCTCCGCGCGTTGTGGCGGAACTTGTATTGCTTGATGGTAAAGTAAAAGCAAAGTAATACATTAAGTAAAACAATATGTGGTTTATATATTCAGATAGTAACCCTTTTTGAAGCAAGGGTATAACATTTTCGCCACACACTGAATGAAACATGAATCAAAATTTAATTAACAAATGAATGAATGCCTTTCATATAGATATACATATAATTCATTTGCACAATCAATACAAAAAAAGCCATATAAACCGAATATCGTTGCATTGAACATGTAAGGTGTATTGTACACATGGACAACTTTTGAAATCATATCGGACCTGCAAATAACTTTTGAAATTTTGCATGTAACACACGGACAACTTTGTGACACAACCATATGGTTATTTCTATGCCAAGATATATAATTAAAAATATGATACATAAATGGAAAACTGCCAACGATGAGAACCTCAAGGAATATCTTTCTTGTATTTAAATATGCATCTAGTAACTGTAGCAGGTAAAATAAATATGTATAAGTTTTTTTTAGGTAAAAATATTTATAAGTTAACACTGCTCATCAGTTAGAAGTCGACCAGTTGACCAATGGATGCACATACTGACCACCATCCTGGAAGATGGGAGCGGGAATCTGAAAACAATAGCATCATTGCACCACATGGTACATAAGAAGTATATACGTATGGGGTGAAATAGAATTGACAAAAAACATGGGCAAACAGCATGGTAGAGACATGCAGAGAGTGCTTACCTGATGCCCTGACGCTTGCTGCAGGTGGTGCTGCTTGGTAGACTGAATCGAAGAGATTCTCCTTGCAGCTAGTAGCTAGTTTAACCTTCTTAGTAAATTATCTTGTTTGCTTATGAAGGGAATCAGCGCGGATGCTAGTTCCCAATGGTGGGGAAGTAGCCTTGTAGAAGAAACGAAGGCGGAGGTTGTTCTCGTGACTCTGATTGAACTCTCCACAGAACGCCAGAATAGAAACTGAACATACTACATAGAGGATTAGCCAGATGGTGTGTTGTACTGACTGCCACACCAATGAAATAACCGTTCACTAGGATGGTCGCATGAGCTTCCCTGCTTAGTCAGGCTTGATTTTGCAGAGATGACGCTGCCAAAGCTTGTGGAAGGCGATTGCCTGAACTGGAGTCATCGTGTAAGGCGCGACGGCTCCACTGAGAAGAAGGCGGATGCCTCGTGAGGACTCAGCCGGAGAGGCAGACAACGACGTAGAAGCGCGAAGGGTTGTGGTGTTGATGGATGCGTGGGATGTCAGTATTACTGGCTTGCACCAGCCATACAGAGGCATAATAGAGATGGCAGCCTGCTCGGAGGAAGACGTACGTAGGGGAACTTAAGTAACACGGAAGTGGTGGGCGGTGACGAATAAAGAGTCTTCTCGTTTGCCTTGGCAGTTACAATACTCCAAGTGGGGGAGTCAAGGAGATGAACAGATGAATGCTGCGGAGAAGATGATAGGGCAACGTCGCAGTTGAGCTTGGTAAAAGATTGGAAATGATACTAATTATGATGACATGAGCGAGAGAAGTGGAGCAATTATTTAGGAAATATTTTTTTGGCTGAAGTAGCAGTTCGATGACACGTGGCAGATTATGATTGCTCAAAAGTATTTGATGAGGTGGATAGCTTGCATGTTGAGAGAAATACTCTTAGTGGGTTGCTCTAATTTAGTTATTATAGATTATAGATGGCAAGTTAAAGCCAAACCATTTTTGTTGAACCCTTATCTAAAGGTGGTGAACAAAAAAACACTCGGGGTTGCAAAATAGATCAAATCCTAATGAATCAAAGTTACATTATAAAAGAGTGATAAGTTGAAAAACGAGCCATTTCTAAACGGTTTTGGAATATGAACATTTATGTTATTTTGAACTGTTGTTCAATAAGAACATTTTATATTATTTGAACCGTTTTTTCAGTTGTAATAATTATGTCATTCGAACGGTTTTCCCATCTAAACATTTTCTTATTTGAATAGTTTAAACAATTATCTTATTTGAACGATCTTCCCGCTTGAACATTTTTCTTATTTGAACAGTTTTTAAGTTTGAACAATATGTTGTTTGAACGGTTTTCCCATTTGAACATGAACAATGTTTCAATTTGAACGGTTATGTTATTTAAACAGTTGTCTAATTTGAATATTAACTTACTTGAAAGGTTTTCCAAAATAGAACATATTTCTTATTTGAATAACCTTTGAACCGTGTCAACTTTTTTGAATCAAGCAAACTTTTAAACCCCATGAAGTTTTGTGAACTCGTGAACATTTTAAAATCCCGTGCAAGTGTATTGACGAACATTGAACAATTTTTGAACTAGCGTGAGCATATTTTTCCGAACATCTTAAATTTCATGTAAACTATTAAAGCTTTCAGGAATCGGGAACAATGTTCAGAGTACATGAACAATTTCAAAAATATGGACTTCCTTTTCTTCAAAAAATAACATTTTTCAGCACTTGATTTTTTTCAAAGATATTAAAATATTTAAAGAAAAAATAAATAGATAGATAGCAAAGAACATAACATAAAAGAAAATGAGAGAAGTCCAATTTACCCCCCTAAACTTGTCTCAAAGTTTAGCTTACAACCCTGAACTTTCCTTTGGTTCAACTTTCAACCCTGAATTCTAAAAACGGTTCAGAATCACCCCTTGCATTGTCTTAAACCGGGTTTTCTTGTCACGTAATGTATTGTATTGGTAAATTAGTGCGTACATGTATTCTATGTCTTTAACTCTTCATCTTCAACTCTATGCTTCATCTTCAACTTTTCACCCGTCGGAATAAAAATGCCTCCCCCGCGGTTCGCTGCGCTGCGTGGTGGATGCCCCGTGCTGGCGGAAGGCTGGGCACGACAGGTGATGTAGAGGTCAGACGCCGGGTGTTATTGTCCGATGGAGGCACCCCTCTGTGGTCTCTATGGCCTCATTTCATGGAGGAAGACGATCATGATGAGGCATGAGGTGATCATGGGATATGGAGAGAGAGGAAGAGAGAGGAAGTACATATACCTTGTATGTTGTATGTTGATGAGTTGGCATAGTATATAGGAAGAAAAACCGCTAACTAGCAAGAAAACCCGATTTAAAACTTGTCAAAAAGGGTAGAAGGTTCAATTTCGAACGGTTTATAGAATTCAGGGTTGAAGATTGAACCAAAGTAAAGTTGAGGGTTGTAATCTGAACTTTGAGACAAATTTAGGGAGTAAATTGAACTTCTCTTAAAGAAAATCGTCAGCTATCGTAGATGGAACTCGGAAGCATGCTTCTGCTTGCGGTGAATCCTTACATCATTCAACTGATCACCGAGCGGCATGCTGTCAGACTAAGAAATACAACATTGTCTTTTGACGTTTATATAAACCTTCTCCATGGCCAGATAGAATTTGCTACAATTTTCTCCAATTGAATGTGATTTCTCGGTAAAATTGGTTCTACTTTAAAACAGAACAAAATTCAATATTTTTTGTTCTAGATTTTTTTTTTTGGTTTGTACTTTTCGTCAAGGCCTAGTAAAAACACATTTTCGCATTATTAACATTTACATCCAAAAAAAGTGAAAAGCAATTGCATTTGCCCTAGCGGGTCACATGACGAATGTGCCAACAACATCGTTACCAAATAGTTTCCAATGCTCGGCCAAAGGTTTTTTTCTCTCTCGGTGTAACGTACGAGAATTTTTCATAGTTATTCTAAAAGTTCAAATAGATTAAAAGAGACTAAGCATTTATATTCAACTCTCATGCTCACATCTAGTCTATTTTAATCTTTAGCGGCAGTTCGGTGCAGACTGCAGAATCATTTTTCTTTTATTTTTAATACTACACGAGCAGGGTCTTAAACTTGAGACATCTTGGCTCGGATACAATGAAAGATTGCCGCACTAGCAAATTATTTTAAAAGTCTAAATTGATGGAAAAAGACTAAACAATGTATTTATTACAACCATGACCTCGCAAGTGACCTCGGCCTAGGAGACGACGACCATGGGGAGCCCGCCGAGGCGGAGCAGCACCAGCTGGCTGTGGCACCGCGCCACATGACGCGGTGCGGCAGGTTTCCCGCGAGGTGGCTGAGGTGGCGGAGCACCGGGAGCGCCCACGGAGATGGAGGTAGGGGAGGGCCAGGAGAATGTGTCGCCGTTTTGTGAGACAGAGGAACTGGACGAAGGCCAGCAGAGGGAGGAGGAGCATGTAAGGCAGCGGCAGCGACCACGCCATAGCCACCAATCTTTCGTTTGGTCGTCAATGGATGTCTAGCTGGAGGAATAAGACTACATGCAAGTTTCGTTGGTTTTGATAATACACACCCCCTTATGTACCAGGTGCTTGTCTGAGTGGTACCCGGTTAGTCAGGGCACGTTTGTTAGCCGGCCTGGCCTCGTCTTGGCTCGCATCAGCCCAGAAATTTTCGGTCCGTTTGGTTAACAGGGTTGAGTCGCGTTGTTGCACGAATCAGTTCTCAAAACACCCCAGAGCCAGGCCCTGGAGGAACATCTAGTTCGACAGTTTTTAGCGGTGCAGGCAAATCTTGTACGCAGCTGATGCAAACGCGAATCCTCAGCGCACGCGCGGAGACGAGGATGGAGATGGCGGTAGTTGCGGCGCGCATCGGCGAAAAGCGAAGGAGGTGGGGGCGGGAAGGATTCCGTCACCTCCCGCCGCGCCCCATCGCCTATTTCTACCCCCTCCTCCACTCTCCCCCCCAAATTTTGAGCTCCTCCTCCCGTCGGCAAGTAGGTAAAAGCCGCACGCATCTCCGGCCGGCGACTGCATCTGGGCGGCTTCATCTTCTTCCCGTTGCAGCATTTTTTCACCTCCGACGATGACTGTAAGGATTCCCGTATCTCGGTACCTCGGTTATGTTTAGATCTATGTTAGGAGTTGTTAGATATTGGCTATGGTTTGATCTTGTAGCAGGGGTTAGTCCGGATTGTTCTGAGCTATCATGATCTTGCTAGGGTCCACATTTCCAGTTGCTTGTTTGTCCCAAATGTGCTGACCTACCATGATCTCGCTAGGGGTTTTTGTTGTTCACAGTTGCAATGAATTGCTTGTCTGATTTAGGATGATGTTGGTATGATTTGTGTTGTCCAATGTAGGCATGTCTTTGTTCCCAAGTAGATTCACGTTATATGTACTACGATATGTGTAGGACTCCTTCTGTGATGACTTTAAACAGGCGTTTGTCTACGTTGGGGAGTCTCAGATCTCTTTGCAAGTTCCCGATTCACAGCCCCTCTTTGAGTCGAAGGTGGCGGTCACCCCTCTGTCGGCTGATACGTCTCAAACGTATTTATAATTTTTGATGCTCCATGCTTGTTTTACACCAATTTCTATATGTTTTGTTTACACTTCGTTTCACTTTTATACATTTTCAGGAACTAACCTATTCACAAGATGACATAGTGCTAGTTCCATGTTTTCTGTTGTTTTGTATTTCAGAAAAGTTTTATAGGAAATATTTTCGGAATTAGCCGAACCAAAAGCCGAAGTTCCTATTTTACTGAAATGAAGACGGAGTCCAGAAGAGAGACGAAGGGGCGCCAGGAGGCGGCCACGCCTAGGGGTGGTATGGACCCCACTGGCACCTACCGACCTCGCCCTTCCACCTATTTATTCACCTTCTCAGGAAAAACATAAATACCCGAGCCTCCATCCACGAAAAGTTCTGTCGCGGCCGCCATCGCCGGCCCTTGCTCGGGAGGTCCTGAAGCTCTTCCCGGCACCCTGCCGGAGAGGGAGATCTTCACCGGAGGCCTCTAGATCGCCATGCCCGCCTTCGAAGTGATGCATGAGTAGTTCATCCCTAGACTACGGGTGAATGGCAGTAGCTAGATGGTTATTTTTTCCAATTTGTGCCTCATGTTTAGATCTTGTGAGCTGCCTATCATGATCAAGATCGTCTTTATGTACTGCTACATTTTGTGCTTGCTGGGATACGATGAATATTGAATACTATGGTTGAGATTAATTATATACATGGCATATGTTATTTGTGATCTTGCATGCTCTCCGTTGCTAGTAGATGCTCTGACCAAGTATGTACTTGTGACTCCAAGAGGGAGTATTTATGCTCGATAGTGGGTTCATTCCTCTAGTAATCTAGAAGTGTGACAATAACTTCTAAGGTTGTAGATGTGTTGTTGCAACTAGGGAGAAAACAACAATGCTTTGTCTAAGGATAATTCTATTGTTTACTTTACACACATTGCTTAATGCGATAATCTGTTGCTTGCAACTTAATACTGAAAGAGGTGCAGACGCTAACCGGAAGGTGGATTATTAGTCATAGACGCAGTTAAATTACCGTCTATGTATTATGTTGTAATGCCCAAATGAATCTCATAGTAATCATCTTTTCATGTATGGTCTTTATTCTGTCAATTGCCCAGCTGTAATTTGTTCACCCAACATGTTATTTATCTTTACGAAGAGACACATCTAGTGAACTGTGGACCCCGGTCCTTTCTTTTACACTCATAAAATTATCATGTTCTGTTTACTTACTGCAAGCATTGTCCTCTTTAATTTCACTGCAAACAAACATCTCTTTCCACACGTGTTTTTAGTAAAACCGGTGAGATTGACAACTGATACGTCTCCGACGTATCGATAATTTCTTATGTTCCATGCCACATTATTGATGATATCTACATGTTTTATACACATTATATGTCGTATTTATGCATTTTCCGGCACTAACCTACTAACGAGATGCCGAAGAGCCGCTTGTCGTTTTCTGCTGTTTTTGGTTTCAGAAATCCTAGTAAAGAAATATTCTCGGAATTGGACGAAATCAACGCCCAGGGTCCTATTTTTGCACAAAGCTTCCAGAAGACCGAGGGGGAAAGGTAGTGGGGCCACGAGGCGCCGACACAACAGGGCGGCGCGGCCTGGCCCTTGGCCGCGCGGCCCTGGCGTGTGGGGCCCTCGTGTGGCCCCCGCGTTGCCCTTCCGCCTACTTAAAGCCTTCGTCGCGAAACCCCCGCACCGAGAGCCACGATACGGAAAACCTTCCGGAGACGCCGCCGCCGCCAATCCCATCTCGGGGGATTCTGGAGATCACCTCCGGCACCCTGCCGAGAGGGGATTCATCTCCCGGAGGACTCTTCACCACCATGGTCGCCTCCGGAGTGATGAGTGAGTAGTTCACCCCCTGACTATGGGTCCATAGCAGTAGCTAGATGGTTGTCTTCTCCTCATGTGCTTCATTGTCAGATCTTGTGAGCTGCCTAACATGATCAAGATCATCTATCTGTAATTCTATATGTTGTGTTTGTCGGGATCCGATGGATAGAGAATACTATGTTATGTTGATTATCAATCTATTACCTATGTTTTGTTTATGATCTTGCATGCTCTCCGTTATTAGTAGAGGCTCTGGCCAAGTTTTTGCTCTTAACTCCAAGAGGGAGTATTTATGCTCGATAGTGGGTTCATGTCTCCGTGAATCTGGGGGAGTGAAACCTCTAAGGTTATGGATGTACTGTTGCCACTAGGGATAAAACATTGATGCTATGTCCGAGGATGTAGTTATTGATTACATTACGCACCATACTTAATGCAATTGTCCGTTGTTTTGCAACTTAATACCGGAAGGGGTTCGGATGATAACCCGAAGGTGGACTTTTTAGGCATAGATGCATGCTCGGATAGCGGTCTATGTACTTTGTCGTAATGCCCAATTAAATCTCACAATATTCATCATGTCATGTATGTGCATTGTTATGCCCTCTCTATTTGTCAATTGCCCGACCGTAATTTGTTCACCCAACATGCTATCTTATGGGAGAGACACCTCTAGTGAACTGTGGACCACGGTCCATTCTTTACATCCGAAATACAAATCTGCTGCTATTGTTCTTTACTTGTTCTTGCAAACAATCATCATCCACACTATACATCTAATCCTTTGTTACAGCAAGCCGGTGAGATTGACAACCTCGTCTGTTTCGTTGGGGCAAAGTACTTTGGTTGTGTTGTGCAGGTTCCACGTTGGCGCCGGAATCTCCGGTGTTGCGCCGCACTACATCCCGCCGCCATCAACCTTCAACGTGCTTCTTGGCTCCTCCCGGTTCGATAAACCTTGGTTTCTTTTTGAGGGAAAACTTGCTGCCGTGCGCATCATACCTTCCTCTTGGGGTTCCCAACGAACGTGTGAGTTACACGCCATCAAGCTCTTTTTCCGGCGCCGTTGCCGGGGAACGAAGAAAAGTTACACCACAAAGATTTTCAACTCCCACGTCCACGCTCTTTTTCTGGCGCCGTTGCCGGGGAGATCAAGACACGCTGCAAGGGGAGTCTCCACAATCCAATCTCTTTACTTTGTTTTTGTCTTGCTTTATTTTATTTACTACTTTGTTTGCTGCATTATATCAAAACACAAAAAAAATTAGTTGCTAGCTTTACTTTATTTACTGTCTTGCACTCTATATCAAAAACACAAAAAATTAGTTACTTGCATTTATTTTATCTAGTTTGCTTTATTTACTACTGTTAAAATGGCCACTCCTGAAAATACTAAGTTGCGTGACTTCACAACCACAAATAATAATGATTTCTTATGCACACCTATTGCTCCACCTGCTACTACGACAGAATTCTTTGAAATTAAACCCGCTTTATCGAATCTTGTTATGCGAGAGCAATTTTTCAGTGTTAGTTCTGATGATGCTGCTGCCCATCTCAATAACTTTGTTGAATTGTGTGAAATGCAAAAGTATAAAGATGTAGATGGTGACATTATAAAATTAAAATTGTTTCCTTTCTCTTTAAGAGGAAGAGCTAAAGATTGGTTGCTATCTCTGCCTAAGAATAGTATTGATTCATGAACTAAATGCAAGGATGCTTTTATTGGTAGATATTATCCCCCTGCTAAAATTATATCTTTGAGAAGTAGCATAATGAATTTTAAACAATTAGATAATGAACATGTTGCTCAAGCTTGGGAAAGAATGAAATCTTTGGTTAAAAATTGCCCAACCCATGGACTGACTACTTGGATGATCATCCAAACCTTTTATGCAGGATCTGAACTTTTCTTCGCGGAACCTATTGGATTCAGCTGCTGGAGGTACCTTTATGTCCATCACTCTTGGTGAAGCAACAAAGCTCCTTGATAATATGATGATTAATTACTCCGAATGGCACACGGAAAGAGCTCCACAAGGTAAGAAGGTAAATTCCGTCGAAGAATCCTCTTCCTTGAGTGATAAGATTGATGCTATTATGTCTATGCTTGTGAATGATAGGACTAATGTTGATCCTAATAATGTTCCGTTAGCTTCATTGGTTGCCCAAGAAGAACATGTTGATGTAAACTTCATTAAAAATAATAATTTCAACAACAATGCTTATCGGAACAATTCTAGTAATAACTATAGGCCATATCCTTATAATAATGGTAACGGTTATGGTAATTCTTATGGGAATTCTTACAACAATAATAGGAATACACCCCCTGGACTTGAAGCTATGCTTAAAGAATTTATTAGTACACAAACTACTTTTAACAAATCTGTTGAGGAAAAGCTCAATAAAATTGATATTCTCGCTTCTAAGGTTGATAGTCTTGCCTCTGATGTTGATCTTTTGAAATCGAAAGTTATGCCTAATAAGGATATTGAAAATAAAATTGTTACTACAGCAAATGCCATCCAAGTTAGAATTAATGAGAATATAAGATTGGTGGCTGAATTGCATGCTAGGTGGGAAAGAGAAGAAAATGAAAAACTAGCTAAAGAGAATAAGGTAGCTAAAGTTTGGACTATTACCACCACTAGTAATGTTAATGATTCACATGTTGCTGCACCTCCTACTATTAATGGTAAAATAATTGGTGTTGGCAATGTTTCCACTTCTAATGCAAAGCCCGCAAAACTGCCAAAAACTGCTAAAACTGCTGAAGCTGCCTGTGATAAAACTGCTGAAATTTTTTCCAACATTGGGGATGATGATCCCATTGCTTTAGATTATAATGGTTTGGATTTTGATGATTGCCACATCTCTGAAGTTATAAAGTTCTTACAAAAACTTGCTAAGAGTCCTAATGCTAGTGCTATAAATTTATCCTTTACAAAACATATTACAAATGCTCTCATAAAAGCTAGAGAAGAGAAACTAAAACTTGAAACTTCTATTCCTAGAAAGCTAGAGGATGGTTGGGAGCCCATCATTAAGATGAAGGTCAATAACTTTGATTGTAATGATTTATGTGATCTTGGTGCAAGTATTTCCGTTATGCCTAAGAAAATCTATAATATGCTTGACTTGCCGCCATTGAAGAATTGTTATTTGGATGCTAATCTTGTTGATAATGCTATAAAGAAACCTTTGGGGAGAGTTAATAATGTTCATATTACCGTTAACATTAACCTTGTCCCCGTTGATTTTGTTGTCTTGGATATTGAATGCAATGCATCTTGTCCCATCATATTGGGAAGACCTTTTCTTCGAACTGTTGGTGCTATCATTGATATGAAGGAAGGTAATATTAAATATCAATTTCCTCTCAAGAAAGGTATGGAACACTTCCCTAGAAAGAGAATGAAGTTACCTTTTGATTCTACTATTAGAACAAATTATGATGTTGATACTTCGTCTCTCGATAATACTTGATACACACTTTCTGCGCCTAGCTGAAAGGCGTTAAAGAAAAGCGCTTATGGGAGACAACCCATGTTTTTACTACAGTATTTTTGTTTTATATTTGAGTCTTGGAAGTTGTTTACTACTTTAGCAACCTCTCCTTATCTTAGTTTTGTGTTTTGTTGTGCCAAGTAAAGTCTTTGATAGTAAAGTGAATACTAGATTTGAATTACTGCGCAGTAACAGATTTCTTTGCTGTCACGAATTTCGACCTGCCTCTCTGTAGGTAGCTCGGAAAAATATGCCAATTTACGTGCGTGATCCCCAGATATGTACGCAACTTTCATTCAATTTGGGCATTTTCATTTGAGCAAGTCTGGTGCCTCAATAAAATCCATCTTTACAGACTGTTCTGTTTTGACAGATTCTGCCTTTTTATTTCGCATTGCCTCTTTTGCTATGATGGATGAATTTCTTTGTTCCATTAATGTCCAAGTAGCTTTATGCAATGTCCAGAAGTGTTAAGAATGATTGTGTCACCTCTGAACATGTTAATTTTTATTGTACACTAACCCTCTAATGAGTTGTTTCGAGTTTGGTGTGGAGGAAGTTTTCAAGGATCAAGAGAGGAGAATGATGCAATATGATCAAGGAGAGTGAAAGCTCTAAGCTTGGGGATGCCCCGGTGGTTCACCCCTGCATATTTTAAGAAGACTCAAGCGTCTAAGCTTGGGGATGCCCAAGGCATCCCCTTCTTCATCGACAACATTATCAGGTTCCTCCCCTGAAACTATATTTTTATTCCGTCACATCTTATGTACTTTGCTTGGAGCGTCGGTTTGTTTTTGTTTTTTTTTGTTTTGTTTGAATAAAATGGATCCTAGCATTCATTGTGTGGGAGAGAGACACGCTCCGCTGTTGCATATGGACAAGTATGTCCTTAGGCTTTACTCATAGTATTCATGGCGAAGGTTGAATCTTCTTCGTTAAATTGTTATATGGTTGGAATCGGGAAATGCTACATGTAGTAATTCTAAAATGTCTTGAATAATTTGATACTTGACAATTGTTGTGCTCATGTTTAAGCTCTTGCATCATATACTTTGCACCCATTAATGAAGAAACACCTAGAGCGTGCTAATTTGGTTTGCATATTTGGTCTCTCTAAAGTCTAGATAATTTCTAGTATTGAGTTTTGAACAACAAGGAAGACGGTGTAGAGTCTTATAATGTTTATAATATGTCTTTTATGTGAGTTTTACTGCACCAGTTCATCCTTGTGTTTGTTTCAAATAACCTTGCTAGCCTAAACCTTGTATTGAGAGGGAATACTTCTCATGCATCCAAAATCCTTGAGCCAACCACTATGCCATTTGTGTCCACCATACCTACCTACTACATGGTATTTCTCCGCCATTCCAAAGTAAATTGCTTGAGTGCTACCTTTAAAATTTCTATTCTTCACTGATACGTCTCCGACGTATCGATAATTTCTTATGTTCTATGCCATATTATTGATGATACCTACATGTTTTATGCACACTTTATGTCATATTAGTGCATTTTCTGGAACTAACCTATTAACAAGATGCCGAAGTGCCACTTCTCGTTTTCTCGCTGTTTTTGGTTTCGTAAATCCTAGTAACGAAATATTCTCGGAATTGGACGAAACGAAGACCCAGGGCCCTATTTTTCCACGGAGCTTCCAGAAGACCGAAGAACACACGAAGTGGGGCCACGAGGTGGCCAGACTATAGGGTGGCGCGGCCCAAGCCCTGGCCGCGCCGACCTATAGCGTGGGCCCCTCGTGACGCCCCTTGACCTGCCCTTCCGCCTACTTAAAGCCTCCGTCGCGAAACCCCTGATGCGAAAAACCACGATACGGAAAACCTTACTGAGACGCCGTCGCCGCCGATCCCATCTCGGGGGATTCCGGAGATCTCCTCCGGCACCCCTGCCGGAGAGGGGATTCATCTCCCGGAGGACTCTACACCGCCATGGTCGCCTCCGGAGTGATGAGTGAGTAGTTCACCCCCGGACTATGGGTCCATAGCAGTAGCTAGATGGTTGTCTTCTCCTCATTGTGCTTCATTGTTGGATCTTGTGAGCTGCCTAACATGATCAAGATCATCTATCTGTAATTCTATATGTTGTGTTTGTCGGGATCCGATGGATAGAGAATACCATGTCATGTTAATTATCAAGTTATTATACATGTGTTGTTTATGATCTTGCATGCTCTCCGTTTCTAGTAGAGGCTCTGGCCAAGTTTTTACTTTTAACTCCAAGAGGGAGTACTTATGCTCGATAGTGGGTTCATGCCCGCATTGACACTGGGACGAGTGACGAAAGTTCTAAGGTTGTGTTGTGCTCGTTGCCACTAGGGATAAAACATTGGCGCTATGTCCGAGGATGTAGTTGTTGATTACATTACGCACCATACTTAATGCAATTGTCTGTTGTTTAGCAACTTAATACTGGAGGGGTTCGGATGATAACCTCGAAGGTGGACTTTTTAGGCATAGATGCGATTGGATGGCGGTCTATGTACTTTGTCGTAATGCCCAATTAAATCTCACTATACTTATCATGTCATGTATGTGCATTGTTATGCCCTCTCTATTTGTCAATTGCCCGACTGTAATTTGTTCACCCAACATGCTTTTATCTTATGGGAGAGACACCTCTAGTGAACTGTGGACCCCGGTCCATTCTTTAATACTCGAAATACAAATCTCGTTGCAATACTTGTTTTACTATTTTCTCTGCAAACAATCATCTTCCACACAATACGGTTAATCCTTTGTTACAGACAAGCCGGTGAGATTGACAACCTCACTCTGTTTCGTTGGGGCAAAGTACTTTGGTTGTGTTGTGCAGGTTCCACGTTGGCGCCGGAATCTCCGGTGTTGCGCCGCACTACATCCCGCCGCCATCAACCTTCAACGTGCTTCTTGGCTCCTCCCGGTTCGATAAACCTTGGTTTCTTTACGAGGGAAAACTTGCTGCTGTGCGCATCATACCTTCCTCTTGGGGTTGCCCAACGAACGTGTGAAATACACGCCATCAAGCTCTTTTCTGGCGCCGTTGCCGGGGAACTGAAGAAAAGTTACTCCACAAAGATTTCTAACTCCCACGTCAACTACACGCCAGCTCTTTTTCTGGCGCCGTTGCCGGGGAGATCAAGACACGCTGCAAGGGGAGTCTCCACTTCTCAATCTCTTTACTTTGTTTTTGTCTTGCTTTATTTTATTTACTACTTTGTTTGCTGCACTTATATCAAAACATAAAAAAATTAGTTGCTAGCTTTACTTTATTTGCTATCTTGTTTGCTATATCAAAAACACAAAAAAAAATTAGTTTACTTGCATTTACTTTATCTAGTTTGTCTTATTTACTACTGCTAAAATGAGTAATCCCGAAGTTGAAGTTCGTTCATTTAAGCAACAAGGGGGAGAATGTTTAAAAGATGCTTGGTATAGAATTAGTGATGCCCATAATAGGTGTACTAAGAAACACTCCACTACTATCCTACTCAGGAATTTTTATGTTGGTATTTCTAGCTGGAATAGATATGTTCTTGATTGTCTCGCGGGAGGTAACTTCCTAGGTGCTCCCGCTTTAGAAGCTAGCTGCATTATTGAGAGTTTATTTGGAACACCACCTGTTAATGAAACTAAAATTGAAACCTCCCTTGAGGATGTTATGAAAAAATTGGAAACCATAGAGAAAAATTTTCCGAGTGTTGAAACTAAGTTGGAGATATTACTTGATAAAACTGATGAACTTGATAAATCCTTAGGAGGAATTGATGAGAGAATTAGTGTCATAGGAACTTGTGTTGACCATGATAATCAAATTAATAGGATTGGCGAACTTGAAAAAGCTATGGGAACTTTGTGTTCAACCTTTTCATCTTTACAAGTTTAGAGAGAAAGCTTATGTGGGGAAGGAGCAAAAGTTTATGTATGCCTCTAAAGTGCCTAAACCAAAGAAATATTATTATAGGCCTAAAATTGACAAATCCCCTAGTACCACTACAAATGTGGAAGCTTATGATATCAATGCTTCATCTCGTGATAATACTTGAGTTACACTTTCTGCGCCTAGCTGAAAGGCGTTAAAAAAAAGCGCTTATGGGAGACAACCCATGTTTTTACTACAGTACTTTGTTTTATATTTGTGTCTTGGAAGTTGTTTACTACTGTAGCAACCTCTCCTTATCTTAGTTTTAAGTTTTGTTGTGCCAAGTAAAGTCTTTGATAGAAAAGTAAGTACTAGATTTGGATTACTGCGCAGTTCCAGATTTCTTTGCTGTCACGAATCTGGGTCTATCTCCCTGTAGGTAGCTCAGAAAATTACGCCAATTTACGAGCATGATCCTCAGATATGTACGCAACTTTCATTCAATTTGAGCATTTTCGTTTGAGCAAGTCTGGTGGCCTAATAAAATCCATCTTTACGGACTATTCTGTTTTGACAGATTCTGTCTTTTATTTCGCATTGCCTCTTTTGCTATGTTGGATGAATTTCTTTGATCCATTAATGTCTAGTAGCTTTATGCAATGTCCAGAAGTGTTAAGAATGATTGTGTCACCTCTGAACATGTGAATTTTTATTATGCACTAACCCTCTAATGAGTTGTTTCGAGTTTGGTGTGGAGGAAGTTTTCAAGGGTCAAGAGAGGAGTATGATGCAATATGATCAAGGAGAGTGAAAGCTCTAAGCTTGGGGATGCCCCGGTGGTTCACCCCTGCATATATTAAGAAGACTCAAGCGTCTAAGCTTGGGGATTCCCAAGGCATCCCCTTCTTCATCGACAACATTATGAGGTTCCTCCCCTGAAACTATATTTTTATTCGGCCACATCTTATGTACTTTGCTTGGAGCGTCGGTTTGTTTTTGTTTTTTTGTTTTGTTTGAATAAAATGGATCCTAGCATTCACTTTATGGGAGAGAGACACGCTCCGCTGTTGCATATGGACAAATATGTCCTTAGGCTCTACTCATAGTATTCATGGCGAAGTTTCATCTTCGTTAAATTGTTATATGGTTGGAATTGGAAAATGATACATGTAGTAACTCTAAAATGTCTTGGATAATTTGATACTTGGCAATTGTTGTGCTCATGTTTAAGCTCTTGCATCATATACTTTGCACCCATTAATGAAGAAATACTTAGAGCTTGCTAATTTGGTTTGCATATTTGGTTTCTCTAGAGTCTAGATAACATCTAGTATTGAGTTTTGGACAACAAGGAAGACGGTATGGAGTCTTATAATGTTTACCATATGTCTTTTATGTGAGTTTTGCTGTACCGTTCATCCTTGTGTTTGTTTCAAATAACCTTGCTAGCCTAAACCTTGTATCGAGAGGGAATACTTCTCATGCATCCAAATTCCTTGAGCCAACCACTATGCCATTTGTGTCCACCATACCTACCTACTACATGGTATTTATCCGCCATTCCAAAGTAAATTGCTTGAGTGCTACCTTTAAAATTCCATCATTCACCTTTGCAATATATAGCTCATGGGACAAATAGCTTAAAAACTATTGTGGTATTGAATATGTACTTATGCACTTTATCTCTTATTAAGTTGCTTGTTGAGCGATAACCATGTTTCGGGGACGCCATCAACTATTCTTTGTTGGATATCATGTGAGTTGCTATGCATGTCCGTCTTGTCCGAAGCAAGAGAGATCTACCACCTTCATGGTTGGAGCATGCATATTGTTAGAGAAGAACTTTGGGCCGCTAACTAAAGCCATGATTCATGGTGGAAGTTTCAGTTTGGACATATATCCTCAATCTCATATGAGAATAAAAATTGTTGCCACATGCTTATGCATTAAAGAGGAGTCCATTATCTGTTGTCCATGTTGTCCCGGTATGGATGTCTAAGTTGAGAATAATCAAAAGCAAGAAATCCAAAATGCGAGCTTTCTCCTTAGACCTTTGTACAGGCGGCATGGAGGTACCCCATTGTGACACTTGGTCAAAACATGTGCATTGCAAAGATCCGGTAGTCCAAGTTAATTAGGACAAGGTGCGGGCACTATTAGTATACTATGCATGAGACTTGCAACTTGTAAGATATAACTTTCATAACTCATATGCTTTATTACTACCGTTGACAAAATTGTTTCATGTTTTCAAAATAAAAGCTCTAGCACAAATATAGCAATCGATGCTTTCCTCTTTGAAGGACCATTCTCTTTACTTTTATGTTGAGTCAGTCCACCTATCTCTCTCCACCTCAAGAAGCAAACACTTGTGTGAACCGTGCATTGATTCCTACATACTTGCATATTGTACTTGTTATATTACTCTATGTTGACAATTATCCATGAGATATACATGTTACAAGTTGAAAGCAACCGCTGAAACTTAATCTTCCTTTGTGTTGCTTCAATACCTTTACTTTGATTTATTGCTTTATGAGTTAACTCTTATGCAAGACTTATTAATACTTGTCTTGAAGTACTATTCATGAAAAGTCTTTGCTATATGATTCACCTGTTTACTCATGTCATCACCATTGTTATGATCGCTGCATCCACTACATATGTTTACAAATAGTATGATCAAGGTTATGATGGCATATCACTTCAGAAATTATCTTTGTTATCGTTTTACTCGCTCGGGACGAGCAGTAACTAAGCTTGGGGATGCTTGATACGTCTCCGACGTATCGATAATTTCTTATGTTCTATGCCATATTATTGATGATACCTACATGTTTTATGCACACTTTATGTCATATTAGTGCATTTTCCGGAACTAACCTATTAACAAGATGCCGAAGTGCCGGTTCTCGTTTTCTGCTGTTTTTGGTTTCGAAATCCTAGTAACGAAATATTCTCGAATTGGACGAAACGAAGACCCGGGGCCCTATTTTTCCACGGAGCTTCCGGAAGACCGAAGAACACACGAAGTGGGGCCACGAGGTGGCCGGACTATAGGGCGGCACGGCCCAAGCCCCGGCCGCGCCGACCTATAGCGTGGGCCCCTCGTGACGCCCCTTGACCTGCCCTTCCGCCTACTTAAAGCCTCCGTCGCGAAACCCCCGATGCGAAAAACCACGATACGGAAAACCTTACCGAGACGCCGTCGCCGCCGATCCCATCTCGGGGGATTCTGGAGATCTCCTCCGGCACCCTCGCCGGAGAGGGGATTCATCTCCCGGAGGACTCTACACCGCCATGGTCGCCTCCGGAGTGATGAGTGAGTAGTTCACCCCTGGACTATGGGTCCATAGCAGTAGCTAGATGGTTGTCTTCTCCTCATTGTGCTTCATTGTTGGATCTTGTGAGCTGCCTAACATGATCAAGATCATCTATCCGTAATTCTATATGTTGTGTTTGTCGGGATCCGATGGATAGAGAATACCATGTCATGTTAATTATCAAGTTATTATACATGTGTTGTTTATGATCTTGCATGCTCTCCGTTTCTAGTAGAGGCTCCGGCCAAGTTTTTACTTTTAACTCCAAGAGGGAGTACTTATGCTCGATAGTGGGTTCATGCCCGCATTGACACCGGGACGAGTGACGAAAGTTCTAAGGTCGTGTTGTGCTCGTTGCCACTAGGGATAAAACATTGGCGCTATGTCCGAGGATGTAGTTGTTGATTACATTACGCACCATACTTAATGCAATTGTCTCGTTGTTTAGCAACTTAATACTGGAGGGGGTTCGGATGATAACTCGAAGGTGGACTTTTTAGGCATAGATGCGATTGGATGGCGGTCTATGTACTTTGTCGTAATGCCCAATTAAATCTCACTATACTTATCATGTCATGTATGTGCATTGTTATGCCCTCTCTATTTGTCAATTGCCCGACTGTAATTTGTTCACCCAACATGCTTTTATCTTATGGGAGAGACACCTCTAGTGAACTGTGGACCCCGGTCCATTCTTTAATATGAAATACAAATCTGCTGCAATTCTTGTTTTACTAATTTCTCTGCAAACAATCATCTTCCACACAATACGGTTAATCCTTTGTTACAGCAAGCCGGTGAGATTGACAACCTCACTGTTTCGTTGGGGCAAAGTACTTTGGTTGTGTTGTGCAGGTTCCACGTTGGCGCCGGAATCTCCGGTGTTGCGCCGGAATCTCCGGTGTTGCGCCGCACTACATCCCGCCGCCATCAACCTTCAACGTGCTTCTTGGCTCCTCCTGGTTCGATAAACCTTGGTTTCTTTCTGAGGGAAAACGTGCTGCTGTGCGCATCATACCTTCCTCTTGGGGTTGCCCAACGAACGTGTGAAATACACGCCATCAAGCTCTTTTTCTGGCGCCGTTGCCGGGGAACTGAAGAAAAGCTACACCACAAAGATTTCTAACTCCCACGTCAACTACACGCCATTCACCTTTACAATATATAGCTCATGGGACAAATAGTTTAAAAACTATTGTGGTATTGAATATGTACTTATATGCACTTTATCTCTTATTAAGTTGCTTGTTGTGCGATAACCATGTTCCTGGGGACGCCATCAACTACTCTTTGTTGAATATCATGTGAGTTGCTATGCATGTCCGTCTTGTCTGAAGTAAGAGAGATCTACCACTTTAATGGTTAGAGCATGCATATTGTTAGAGAAGAACATTGGGCCGCTAACTAAAGCCATGAATCATGGTGGAAGTTTCAGTTTTGGACATATATCCTCAATCTCATATGAGAACACTAATTGTTGCTACATGCTTATGAATTAAAGAGGAGTACATTATCTGTTGTCCATGTTGTCCCGGTATGGATGTCTAAGTTGAGAATAATCAAAAGCGAGAAATCCAAAATGCGAGCTTTCTCCTTAGACCTTTGTACAGGCGGCATGGAGGTACCCCTTTGTGACACTTGGTTAAAACATGTGTATTGCGATGATCCCGGTAGTCCAAGCTAATTAGGACAAGGTGCGGGCACTATTAGTATACTATGCATGAGGCTTGCAACTTGTAAGATATAATTTACATGATACATGTGCTTTATTACTACCGTTGACAAAATTGTTTCTTGTTTTCAAAATAAAAGCTCTAGCACAAATATAGCAATCGATGCTTTCCTCTTTGAAGGACCTTTCTTTTACTTTTATGTTGAGTCAGTTCACCTATTTCTCTCCACCTCAAGAAGCAAACACTTGTGTGAACTGTGCATTGATTCCTACATATTTGCATATTGCACTTGTTATATTACTCTACATTGACAATATCCATGAGATATACATGTTATAAGTTGAAAGCAACCGCTGAAACTTAATCTTCTTTTGTGTTGCTTCAATACCTTTACTTTGATTTATTGCTTTATGAGTTAACTCTTATGCAAGACTTATTGATGATTGTCTTTAAGTGCTATTCATGAAAAGTCTTTGCTTTATGATTCATTTGTTTACTCATGTCATTATAATTGTTTTGATCGATGCATTCATTACATATGTTTACAATAGTATGATCAAGGTTATGATGGCATGTCACTCCGTAAATTATCTTTGTTATCGTTTACACTGCTCGGGACGAGCAGAGAACTAAGCTTGGGGATGCTGATACGTCTCCGACGTATCGATAATTTCTTATGTTCCATGCCACATTATTGATGATATCTACATGTTTTATACACATTATATGTCGTATTTATGCATTTTCCGGCACTAACCTACTAACGAGATGCCGAAGAGCCGATTGCTTGTTTTCTCGCTGTTTTTGGTTTCGGAAATCCTAGTAAAGAAATAATCTCGGAATTGGACGAAATCAACGCCCGGGGTCCTATTTTTGCACGAAGCTTCCGGAAGACCGAGGGGAAAGGAAGTGGGGCCACGAGGCGCCGACACAACAGGGCGGCGCGGCCCGGCCCTTGGCCGCGCGGCCCTGGCGTGTGGGGCCACGATGTCTACGGGAGCTTCTATTCTTGTAGACAGGTGTTGGGCCTCCAAGAGCAGAGGTTTGTAGAACAGCAGACAAGTTTCCCTTAAGTGGATCACCCAAGGTTTATCGATCTCGGGGAGGAAGAGGTCAAAGATATCCCTCTCATGCAACCCCGCAAGCACAAAGCAAGAAGTCTCTTGTGTCCCCAACACACCTAATAGGTGCACTAGTTCGGCGAAGAGATAGTGAAATACAGGTGGTATGAATAAGTATAAGCGAGTAGTAACGCAGACAGTAGTAACGCGATAAAACGAGTAAACAAGCAGCGATAGCGATATTTAGGAACAAGGCCTAGGGAATAGACTTTCACTAGTGGACACTCTCAACTTTGATCACATAACAGAATAGATAAATGCATACTCTACACTCGCTTGTTGGATGATGAACACATTGCGTAGGATTACACGAACCCTCAATGCCGGAGTTAACAAGCTCCACAATTCAATGTTCATATTTAAATAACCTTAGAGTGCATGAAAGATCAACACGACTAAACCAAGTACTAACATAGCATGCACACTGTCACCTTCACACCATGTAGGAGGAATAGATCACATCAATACCATCATAGCAATAGTTAACTTCATAATCTACAAGAGATCACAATCATAGCCTACGCCAAGTACTAACACGGATGCACACACTCGTCACCATTACACCGTGCGGGAGGAATAAAACTACTTTAATAACATCACTAGAGTAGCACATAGATAAATTGTGATACAAAACACATTGCAATCATAAAGAGATATAAATAAGCACTTCACTATGCCATTCATAACAGTGAATAAGTATTCTGTGAAATATAGCCTAAGAGACCCACACGGTGCACACACCTGTCACCTTTACACACGTGGGACAAGGAGTCTCCGGAGATCACATAAGTAAAATCCACTTGACTAGGATAATGACATCTAGATTACAAGCATCATCATATGAATCTCAATCATGTAAGGCAGCTCATGAGATTATTGTATTAAAGTACATAGGAGAGAGATGAACCACATAGCTGCCGGTACAGCCCCGAGCCTCGATGGAGAACTACTCCCTCCTCATGGGAGACAGCAGCGTTGATGGAGATGGCGGTGGTGTCGATGGAGGAGCCTTCCGGGGCACTTCCCCGTCCCGGCGGCGTGCCGGAACGGAGACTCCTGTCCCCCAGATCTTGGCTTCGCGATGGCGGCGGCTCTGGAAGGTTTCTCGTACCGTGGCTTTTTCGTATCGAGGTTTTAGGTCTGGGACCTTTATATAGGCGAAGAGGCGGCGTCAGAAGGTCGAAGGGGCGATGACACCATAAGGCGGCGCGGCCAGGGCCTGGGCCGCGCCGGCCTATCATCTGGCCCCCCTGTGGGTCCACTCGGCGGCTCTCGGGTGTTACGGATGCTTCCGGGCAAAATAGGAACCCGGGCGTTGATTTCGTCCAATTCCGAGAATATTTCGTTACTAGGATTTACGAAACCAAAAACAGCGAGAAAACGAAGCTGGCACTTCGGCATCTTGTTAATAGGTTAGTTCCAGAAAATGCACGAATATGACATAAAGTGTGCATAAAACATGTAGATATCATCAATAATGTGGCATGGAACATAAGAAATTATCGATACGTCGAAGACGTATCAGCATCCCCAAGCTTAGTTTCTGCTCGTCCCGAGCAGGTAAACGATAAACAAAGATAATTTCTGGAGTGACATGCCATCATAAACTTGATCATATTGTAAACATATGTAATGAATGCAGCGATCAAAACAATGGTAATGACATGAGTAAACAAATGAATCATAAAGCAAAGACTTTTCATGAATAGTACTTCAAGACAAGCATCAATAAGTCTTGCATAAGAGTTAACTCATAAAGCAATAAATTCATAGTAAAGGTATTGAAGCAACACAAAGGAAGATTAAGTTTCAGCGGTTGCTTTCAACTTATAACATGTATATCTCATGGATAATTGTCAACATAGAGTAATATAATAAGTGCAATATGCAAGTATGTAGGAATCAATGCACAGTTCACACAAGTGTTTGCTTCTTGAGGTGGAGAGAGATAGGTGAACTGACTCAACATAAAAGTAAAAAGAATGGTCCTTCAAAGAGGAAAGCATCGATTGCTATATTTGTGCTAGAGCTTTTATTTTGAAAACATGAAACAATTTTGTCAACGGTAGTAATAAAGCATATGAATTATGTAAATTATATCTTACAAGTTGCAAACCTCATGCATAGTATACTAATAGTGCCCGCACCTTGTCCTAATTAGCTTGGACTACCGGATCATCGCAATACACATGTTTTAACCAAGTGTCACAATGGGGTACCTCCATGCCGCTTTGTACAAAGGTCTAAGGAGAAAGCTCGCATTTTGGATTTCTCGCTTTTGATTATTCTCAACTTAGACATCCATACCGGGACAACATGGACAACAGATAATGGACTCCTCTTTAATGCATAAGCATGTGGCAACAATTATTATTCTCATATGAGATTGAGGATATATGTCCAAAACTGAAACTTCCACCATGAATCATGGCTTTAGTTAGCGGCCCAATGTTCTTCTCTAACAATATGCATGCTCCAACCATTAAGGTGGTAGATCTCTCTTACTTCGGACAAGACGGACATGCATAGCAACTCACATGATATTCAACAAAGGGTAGTTGATGGCGTCCCAGAAAACATGGTTATCGCACAACAAGCAACTTAATAAGAGATAAAGTGCATAAGTACATATTCAATACCACAATAGTTTTTAAGCTATTTGTCCCATGAGCTATATATTGCAAAGGTGAATGATGGAAATTTAAAGGTAGCACTCAAGCAATTTACTTTGGAATGGCGGAGAAATACCATGTAGTAGGTAGGTATGGTGGACACAAATGGCATAGTGGTTGGCTCAAGGATTTTGGATGTATGAGAAGTATTCCCTCTCGATACAAGGTTTAGGCTAGCAAGGTTATTTGAAACAAACACAAGGATAAACGGTGCAGCAAAACTCACATAAAAGACATATTGTAAACATTATAAGACTCTACACCGTCTTCCTTGTTGTTCAAACTCTTTACTAGAATGTATCTAGACTTTAGAGAGACCAATTATGCAAACCAAATTTTAGCAAGCTCTATGTATTTCTTCATTAATAGGTGCAAAGTATATGATGCAAGAGCTTAAACATGAGCACAACAATTGCCAAGTATCAAATTATTCAAGACATTCTACCAATTACTACATGTAGCATTTTCCGTTTCCAACCATATAACAGTTAACGAAGCAGTTTCAACCTTCGCCATGAACACTAAAAGATAAAGCGAAGAACACATGTGTTCATATGAACCAGCGGAGCGTGTATCTCTCCCACAAAAGCATGTATTTATTCAGAGAATGAAAATAACAAAACGAAAATAAAAGCAAACAGACGCTCCAAGTAAAGCACATAAGATGTGACCGAATAAAAATATAGTTTCAAGAGAAGAAACCTGATAATTTGTCGATGAAGAAGGGGATGCCTTGGGCATCCCCAAGCTTAGACGCTTGAGTCTTCTTAAAATATGCAGGGGTGAACCACTGGGGCATCCCCAATCTTAGAGCTTTCACTCTCCTTGATCATAGTATATCATCCTCCTCTCTTGACCCTTGAAAACTTCCTCCACACCAAACTCGAAACAACTCATTAGAGGGTTAGTGCACAATAAAAATTAACATGTTCAGAGGTGACACAATCATTCTTAACACTTCTGGACATTGCATAAAGCTACTGGACATTAATGGATCAAAGAAATTCATCCAACATAGCAAAAGAGGCAATGCGAAATAAAAGGCAGAATCTGTCAAAACAGAACAGTCCGTAAAGATGGATTATATTGAGGCACCAGACTTGCTCAAATGAAAATGCTCAAATTGAATGAAAGTTGCGTACATATCTGAGGATCACTCACGTAAATTGGCATAATTTTCTGAGTTACCTACAGAGAATTAGACCCAGATTCGTGACAGCAAAGAAATCTGTTTCTGCGCGAGTAATCCAAATCTAGTATTGACTTTACTATCAAAGACTTTACTTGGCACAACAAAACACAAAACTAAGATAAGGAGAGGTTGCTACAGTAGTAAACAACTTCCAAGACTCAAATATAAAACAAAGTACTGTAGCAAAATAACACATGAGTTATCTCCCAAGAAGTTCTTTCTTTATAGCCATTAAGATGGGCTCAGCAGTTTTAATGATGCTCACATGAAAAATAGAGTATGAGGCAAAAGAGAGCATCAAGAAGCAAATTCAAAACAAATTTAAGCCTAACATGCTTCCTATGAAAAGGAATCTTGTACACAAATGAATTCATGAAGAACAAAGTGACAAGCATAAGAGGATAAAACAAGTGTAGCTTCAAAAATTTCAGCACATAGAGAGGTGTTTTAGTTGAAAATTTCTACAACCATATTTTCCTCTCTCATAATAACTTTCAGTAGCATCATGAGCAAACTCAACAATATAACTATCACATAAAGCATTCTTATCATGAGTCTCATGCATAAAATAATTACTCTCCACATAAGCATAATCAATTTTATTAGTTGTAGTGGGAGCAAATTCAACAAAGTAGCTATCATTATTATTCTCATCAAGTGTAGGAGGCATAGTATAATCACAACAAAATTTACTCTTCATAGTAGGTGGCACCAAAAGACCACTATCATTATAATCATCATAAATAGGAGGCAAAGTATCATCAAAGAAAATTTTCTCCTCAATACTTGGGGGACTAAAAAGATCATGAAAACCAGCTTCCCCAAGCTTAGAACTTTCTATATTATTATCAACAATGGTGTTCAAAGCGTTCATACTAATATTACTACCGAGCATGCAAATAAGGTTCCATAGGTTTTTTAATTTTCGCATCAAACCATCCATGTCTTAAATCAGGAAATAGAATAAGAAGCTCATTGTCGTCCATTATGCCAAACTAGTGTAAACAAGAAACAAAAAGATGCAATTGCAGGATCTAAAGGAAATAGCTTCGAGTACTTACAACGGCGAAAATAGCTTAGTAGCCGAGATCCGGAGTGTGAGTACCTTTAGCTTTCCTCCCCGGCAACGGCGCCAGAAAATAGCTTGATGTCTACGGGAGCTTCTATTCTTGTAGACAGTGTTGGGCCTCCAAGAGCAGAGGTTTGTAGAACAGCAGCAAGTTTCCCTTAAGTGGATCACCCAAGGTTTATCGATCTCGGGGAGGAAGAGGTCAAAGATATCCCTCTCATGCAACCCTGCAACCACAAAGCAAGAAGTCTCTTGTGTCCCCAACACACCTAATAGGTGCACTAGTTCGGCGAAGAGATAGTGAAATACAGGTGGTATGAATAAGTATAAGCGGTAGTAACGCAGCAGTAGTAACGCGAGTAAAACGATAAACAAGCAGCGATAGCGATATTTAGGAACAAGGCCTAGGGAATAGACTTTCACTAGTGGACACTCTCAACTTTGATCACATAACGAGAATAGATAAATGCATACTCTACACTCGCTTGTTGGATGATGAACACATTGCGTAGGATTACACGAACCCTCAATGCCGGAGTTAACAAGCTCCACAATTCAATGTTCATATTTAAATAACCTTAGAGTGCATGAAAGATCAACACGACTAAACCAAGTACTAACATAGCATGCACACTTGTCACCTTCACACCATGTAGGAGGAATAGATCACATCAATACCATCATAGCAATAGTTAACTTCATAATCTACAAGAGATCACAATCATAGCCTACGCCAAGTACTAACACGGATGCACACACTCGTCACCATTACACCGTGCGGGAGGAATAAAACTACTTTAATAACATCACTAGAGTAGCACATAGATAAATTGTGATACAAAACACATTGCAATCATAAAGAGATATAAATAAGCACTTCACTATGCCATTCATAACAATGAATAAGTATTCTGTGAAATATAGCCTAAGAGACCCACACGGTGCACACACTGCGTCACCTTTACACACGTGGGACAAGGAGTCTCCGGAGATCACATAAGTAAAACCCACTTGACTAGCATAATGACATCTAGATTACAAGCATCATCATATGAATCTCAATCATGTAAGGCAGCTCATGAGATTATTGTATTGAAGTACATAGGAGAGAGATGAACCACATAGCTACCGGTACAGCCCCGAGCCTCGATGGAGAACTACTCCCTCCTCATGGAGACAACATCGTTGATGGAGATGGCGGTGGTGTCGATGGAGGAGCCTTCCGGGGCACTTCCCCGTCCCGGCGGCGTGCCGGAACGGAGACTCTGTCCCCCGGATCTTGGCTTCGCGATGGCGGCGGCTGCGGAAGGTTTCTCGTACCGTGGCTTTTTCGTATCGAGGTTTTAGGTCTGGGACCTTTATATAGGCGAAGAGGCGGCGTCAGAAGGTCGAAGGGGCGATGACACCATAAGGCGGCGCGGCCAGGGCCTAGGCCGCGCCGGCCTATCATCTGGCCCCCCTGTGGGTCCACTCTAGCGACTCTCGGGTGTTCTGGATGCTTCCGGGAAAAATAGGAACCTGGGCGTTGATTTCGTCCAATTCCGAGAATATTTCGTTACTAGGATTTACGAAACCAAAAACAGCGAGAAAACGAGGAGCGGCACTTCGGCATCTTGTTAATAGGTTAGTTCCGGAAAATGCACGAATATGACATAAAGTGTGCATAAAACATGTAGATATCATCAATAATGTGGCATGGAACATAAGAAATTATCGATACGTCGGAGACGTATCGAGCCCTCGTGTGGCCCCCGCGTTGCCCTTCCGCCTACTTAAAGCCTTCGTCGCGAAACCCCCGGTACCGAGAGCCACGATACGGAAAACCTTCCGGAGAGGCCGCCGCCGCCAATCCCATCTCGGGGGATTACGGAGATCACCTCCGGCACCCTGCCGGAGAGGGGATTCATCTCCCGGAGGACTCTTCACCGCCATGGTCGCCTCCCGGAGTGATGAGTGAGTAGTTCACCCTGGACTATGGGTCCATAGCAGTAGCTAGATGGTTGTCTTCTCCTCATGTGCTTCATTGTCGGATCTTGTGAGCTGCCTAACATGATCAAGATCATCTATACGTAATTCTATATGTTGTGTTTGTCGGGATCCGATGGATAGAGAATACTATGTTATGTTGATTATCAATCTATTACCTATGTGTTGTTTATGATCTTGCATGCTCTCCGTTATTAGTAGAGGCTCGGCCAAGTTTTTGCTCTTAACTCCAAGAGGGAGTATTTATGCTCGATAGTGGGTTCATGTCTCCGTGAATGCGGGGAGTGACGAAACCTCTAAGGTTATGGATGTCTTGTTGCCACTAGGGTAAAACATTGATGCTATGTCCGAGGATGTAGTTATTGATTACATTACGCACCATACTTAATGCAATTGTCTGTTGTTTTGCAACTTAATGCTGGAAGGGGTTCGGATGATAACTCTGAAGGTGGACATTTTAGGCATAGATGCATGTTTGGATAGCGGTCTATGTACTTTGTCGTAATGCCCAATTAAATCTCACAATATTCATCATGTCATGTATGTGCATTGTTATGCCCTCTCTATTTGTCAATTGCCCGATCTGTAATTTGTTCACCCAACATGCTATCTTATGGGAGAGACACCTCTAGTGAGCTGTGGACCCCGGTCCATTCTTTACATCTGAAATACAAATCTGCTTGCTATTGTTCTTTACTTGTTCTTGCAAACAATCATCATCCACACTATACATCTAATCCTTTGTTACGAGCAAGCCGGTGAGATTGACAACCTCGTCTGTTTCGTTGGGGCAAAGTACTTTGGTTGTGTTGTGCGGGTTCCACGTTGGCGCCGGAATCTACGGTGTTGCGCCGCACTACATCCTGCCGCCATCAACCTTCAACGTGCTTCTTGGCTCCTCCTGGTTCGATAAACCTTGGTTTCTTTCTGAGGGAAAACTTGCTGCTGTGCGCATCATACCTTCCTCTTGGGGTTCCCAACGAACGTGTGAGTTACACGCCATCAACAACCTCACTGTAAGTTGGGAAAAGTAGTTTGGTTGTGTTGTATGCAGGTTCCATGTTGTTCCTGACGTCGGTAGTGCGCCCTGCCACAAGTCATCTAGCAACACCTTCAATAGTCACTCATTTCTCCTACTGGTCGATTAAACCTTGGTTTCTTCTCGTTGGGAACCCCAGAGGAAGGTATGATCGCCGGCAGCAAGTTTTCCCTCAGAAAGAAACCAAGGTTTATCGGAGCCGGGAGGAGCCCAGAGAAGCACGTTGAAGGTTGATGGCAGGCGGGATGTGGTCGCGCAGCAGCACGAGATCCGGCGCCGAGCGTGGGACTGCAGCACCACAATCCAAAGTGCTTTGCCCCAGCGAAGCTTGGTGAGGTTGTCCAATCTGTCGAGACTGGCAGCAACAAAGGATTAGACCGTTATAGTGTGGATAGATGATTGTTTGCGAGAGAAAACTGATGTAGAGCAAGTGTTGCATACGATTTGTGCTTCAGTATAAAAGAGAATGGAGCCAGGGGTCCACGGTTCACTAGAGTGTCCTCTCCCATAAGATAAAAGCATGTTGGGTAGACAAATTACGGTCGGGCTGATTGACAAATAAGAGAGGGCATAACAATGCACATACATGACATGATGAAGTATAGTGAGATTTAATTGGGCATTACGACCAAGTGCATGGGCACGCATCAAGCGCCATCTATGCCCTGAAGTCCACCTTGAGTTATCATCAGAACCCCTTCCAGTATGTAAGTTGCAAAAGCGACAGACAGTTGCATTAAGTATGGTGCGTAATGTAATCAATAGCTGCATCCTCAGACCTTAGCATCAATGTTTAACTCCCTAGTAGGCAGCAGTGCACAACTGCAACCTTAGAGCGTTCTGTCCTGCTCCCAGGTGTCGATGCAGGCATGGGCCCACTAACGAGCATAAATACGCCCTCTTGGAGTTAAGAGCAAAAACTTGGCCGGAGCCTCTACTAACGGCAGAGCATGCAAGATCATAAACAACTTACATGGGTAATAGACTTGATAATCAACATAACATGGTATTCTCTATCCATCGGATCAGCAAACACAACATGAGAGAATTACGAGATAGATGATCTTGGTCATGTTAGGCAGCTCACAAGAGATCCGAGCAATGAAGCACACTCGAGAGAAGACAACCATCTAGCTCACTGCTATGGAC
>NC_061513.1:309045979-309060678 GCF_022539505.1 Lolium rigidum
TGTATTTTGGATGCAACTAACACGGACTAACGCTGTTTTCACAGAATCGTTCCGGTGTCTCGTTTTTGTGCGTAAATCCAACTTTCGAGAAAAACCTCGGGATTTTGACGAAAGGGCCTATTTTCCCGAATACCGACGGAGCCAGAAGGACAACTCAAGTGGAGGCCCGAGGGCCCCACACCATAAGGCGGCGCGGCCTAGGGGGCCCGCGCGGCCCTATGGTGTGGCCCCCTCGGCTGGCCTCCGACGCCCCCTTCGGACTACTTATTCGCCTCGACCTAAAAACGCCGGGGGAAGTCGAGTCGCCACAAACCCTCCGAACGCCGCCACATCGCGAAACTCCGTCTCGGGAGCCGAAGTCTCCGTTCGGCACTCCGCCGGGACGGGAATTGAAGGAGATCATCGCCATCATCACCGCCAACGCCTCTCCATCAACCAGCCATGTTTCCCCCATCCATGTGTGAGTAATTCCCCCGCTGTAGGCCGAAGGGGATGGTAGGGATTGGATGAGATTGATCATGTAATAGCATAAGATTGTTAGGGCATAGTGCCTAGTATCCGTAGATGTTACTTTTATGATAATGTTGCAACTTGTTATGCTTAATGCTTGTCACTAGGGCCCGAGTGCCATGATCTCAGATCTGAACATGTTATTGTGTCATGAAGATATTCGTTGTTTATGATCTTACCTGCAAGTTGTATACACATGTCGCTGTCCGGAACCAATGGCCCCGAAGTGACAGAAATCGGGACAACCGGAGGGGATGGCAGTGACGTGAGGATCACATGTGTTCACGGAGTGTTAATGCTTTGCTCCGGTACTCTATTAAAAGGAGTACCTTAATATCCAGTAGTTTCCCTTGAGGCCCGGCTGCCACCGGCTGGTAGGACAAAAGATGTTGTGCAAGTTTCTCATTGCGAGCACGTACGACTATAATTGGAACACATGCCTATTGATTGATTAGTACTTGGATACCGTTTTATTATTATCTCGCAAATGCCCCGCTATGATTGTTACATGAGTTTCTCTCATCCATGCAACGCCCGTCATCCGTCCCCGTGCCTACGATATTTTAATCCTGCTGTTTACTAAAATCACTACCGCTGTTTTTGTTACTCTGCTCGTTGTTATTTCACTACTCGCTATCTGCTATAAAACTCGTTACTACTCGATAAACTCTTGCGAGCAAGTCTGTTTCCAGTGCGACTGAATTGACAACTCCGCTGTTAAGGCTTTCAAGTATTCTTTGTCTCCCCTTGTGTCGAATCAATAAATTGGGTAATACTTCCCTCGAAGACTCGTTGCGATCCCCTATACTTGTGGGTCATCGGGGACAGGTGACAGTAAAGTTCTAAGGTTGTGTTGTGCTGTTGCCACTAGGGATAAAACATTGATGCTATGTCCGAGGATGTAGTTATTGATTACATTACGCACCATACTTAATGCAATTGTCCTGTTGCTTTGCAACTTAATACTGGAGGGGTTCGGATGATAACCTGAAGGTGGACTTTTTAGGCATAGATGCGGTTGGATGGCGGTCTATGTACTTTGTCGTAATGCCCAATTAAATCTCACTATACTTATCATGACATGTATGTGCATTGTTATGCTCTCTCTATTTGTCAATTGCCCGACTCGTAATTTGTTCACCCAACATGCTTTTATCTTATGGGAGAGACACCTCTAGTGAACTCGTGGACCCCGGTCCATTCTTTTAATACTGAAATACAAATCTGCTCGCAATACTTGTTTTATTGTTTTCTCTGCAAACAATCATCTTCCACACAATACGGTTAATCCTTTGTTACAAGCAAGCCGGTGAGATTGACAACCTCACTCGTTTCGTTGGGGCAAAGTACTTTGGTTGTGTTGTGCGGGTTCCACGTTGGCGCCGGAATTCCTGGTGTTGCGCCGCACTACATCCCGCCGCCATCAACCTTCAACGTGCTTCTTGGCTCCTCCTGGTTCGATAAACCTTGGTTTCTTTCTGAGGGAAAACTTGCTGCTGTGCGCATCATACCTTCCTCTTGGGGTTCCCAACGAATGTGTGAGTTACACGCCATCACCTCACCATCTTGATATTCAACTCCCCATAGAGAAACTTGACATAGTCTCCATGATTAAGCATGAATTTGTTTCTGATTCGTCTAATTTGAGCAACCTGTCCTACAGAATAACATTTTACAAGAAATCTTGGACAATAACTAAGAAAACTGAAAAATTAGTAGGATTGCCTGCACCTGCTCTGTTTAACCTTGATTCCAGGGAGGATTGGTCAATCACGGAAGGTGAACTGAAGGCATACATAGAGAGAAATGGCCATCGTGCAAGAGATAACACGGATGAGGTCGAGGAACACCTCGACTCGTCATCAGATGCAGCAAGCTCTTCGCATCAACAAGTTGGGCATGAGGAGCCTCCACGCTTTTCTTCTGCATCGGTACCTTATTATGACTACTCCATGTACGATCCACCGGCATGGAACCCAGACCCTCGTTGGGGTTGATCTCCACTTAGGCCAAAAGCCTATGCTTGGGGGGAGGTATACCGGCATCACTCATTCTTTGTATATTATGGTTGCTGGATACTTGTACATACTTGTTTAGTTTCTTTGAGTGGTTTTCTAATGAGAGGGAGATGATATTTGGGGAAGTGCTGCCTGAAAACAGATTCTGGACTGTTACTAGAAAAATTCGTGCGCACAGCCAGAACGTTATTTTGAGCTGCCAATTTTTGTGCATGTTCCCCAGGTTGTTATATAACTTTCATTAGTTGAACACTTTTCGAGCTGAGCAACGGAAGATTTTTGTAAAAATCGATTTCTGTACTGCTGTCAGGTTTTGGCAGATTTCTGCCATCTCGTTTTTCTGTGTTTCTTTTAGTTTTCGTTTTCTTGTTCTTGCTTTGTTTCTTTCCCAAAACACAAAAAGACCAAAAATATTTATGTTGTTTCTCTTCACCACTTGTTTACTTTAGTTTCTTGCATTTTTTCGCTTTATTTGCTATTGCTAGTTTGCTATAAGAAAACCCAAAAAGATTTTGCTTTGTTTGCTTGTTTTCTTTTGTTCCTGTTTCCAAATTCGAAAACACCAAAAATATTTGCTGTTCTTCTTTGGTTTTGTAAAGTTCTTTATGAGTTCAATGGTCTTCGGTGGCTGGAGCGTGGTTTTCATTTCATATTATCCAAGCTACACAAGTGAAAAGGCAATAATGACGATCTACGACAATCTGATTGTGGTGAGAGGCTGGTATGAACTCTATTTGTTTTCATTTTTGTACATATACTCATCCATGTGAGCATGCTTAGTTGGTTCATGTGAGGTTTATGTCATTTAAGAAAGTCTAGTAGTTCATGATCTCTCATGTTTAGCTCCAATTTATTAATATGAGTAGCATGTCATGGATGTTTGCTTGCATTGTTTTATTCATAGATAGATATGATATTGTGGTATCCTCCTCTGAATAATTCGTTTGAATTAACTTGGCACATGCTCACGCATGCATATGACTGAACAAGAGTCAATTAAGCCTCAATGATTTACATTGCTTCAGAGTTCTGGTATCACTTTTATGACTCAGTTAATTTATTTTGCCGCAAGCATGATTATGACGATTCATCGCTCTCTTGATTTGTCGCTCCCTAGTCTTTTGCTATCCTTCACTTGTACCGAGCGGGAACGCTGCTCGTGCTTCCAAACACATGAAAACCAAGTTATTCCGAGTGTCCACCATAAATACCTATGCATGGCATTTCAAACCATTCCAAGTAAATTCTCATGCGCTACCTTTAAACCTTCAAAAATGCTTCTCAATTTGTGTTAATGTTTCATAGCTCATGAGGAAGTATGTGGTGTTTAACTTTCAACCTTGTCATTTACTCTTGACGGACTTCCATATGGACTAGTGGCACATCCGCTTATCCAATAATTTTGCAAAAAGAGCCGGCAATGGGGTTCCCGGCCCCAATTAATCAACTTTCACTAATAATTCTCTTCACATGTTTTGCTCTGATTCATCGATAAGCAACTTAATTTTGCAAATAGACACTCCTCCATGGTATGTGATTGATGGAAGGCACCCGAGGATTCGGTTAGCCATGGCTTGTGTAAGCAAAGGTTGGGGGAGTGTCACCCATAATAAAACTAAAATACGTGTGTAAACAAAAGAGAAGAGGGATGATCTACCTTGCTCGGTAGAGATAACGTCCTTCATGGGAGCCGCTCTTGAAAGTCCGGTTGGCGAGGTAGTTGGTGTACCCATTACCATTCGTTGACAACAACAAACACCTCTCAAAATAATTTTACTCTCGCTTTACAAATGAAAAGCTCTAGCGCATGTTAATCCCCGCTTCCCTCTGCGAAGGGTCAATCTTTTACTTTTATGTTGTGTCTCCATCCTTTCTTTGAGCACTTTCTTGAGAGCACAACTCGTCATTCTTAGTATAATATGCTTGTCTCAAAATATGATTGATTGTGGTATAACTTTGATGCTTTTATCTTTGACAATCACTATTTCTAGTCTTTCTATGAACTTCAGAGGTGCCTGAGCATTTATGTTTTGCTGATCAAATATGGGCAAGCGAGATACCACTCTATCATATTCTTTTATGAACATTGCAATCCTGCTTATATACATGATTCATGATGCTTATTATTAATTGTTGGTACCTTTCCATGATTGACATAGCTATTGGATGATCTTATTTGCATGTATCTTATTATGAACTGCCTAAGTGTTAGCCATAGCATGAGAATATTTACATCATATGAACAAATGTGTTCGTGAAAGTTCTTTTATCGCTCAGTTGTTAACTGAATTGCTTGAGGACAAGCAATAAGCTAAGCTTGGGGGGAGTTGATACGTCCAAAACGTATCTACTTTCCCGAACACTTTTGCTGTTGTTTTGCCTCTAATTTGTGTATTTTGGATGCAACTAACACGGACTAACGCTGTTTTCAGCAGAACTGTTCTGGTGTCTCGTTTTTGTGCAGAAATCCAACTTTCGGGAAAAACCTCGGGATTTTGACAGAAGGCCCTATTTTCCCAGAAAACTCACGGAGCCAGAAGGGCAAGTCAGGTGGAGGCCCGAGGGCCCCACACCCTAGGGCGGCGCGGCCCAGGAGGGGGGCGCGCGGCCCTAGCGTGTGGCCCCCTCGGCAGGCCTCCGACGCCCTCCTTCGGACTACTTATCGGCCTCGACCTAAAAACGCACGAAGAGAAGTCGAAGTCGCCAGAAACCCTCCAGAACGCCGCCACATCGCGAAACTCCGTCTCGGGAGCCAAAAGTCTCCGTTCTGGCACTCCGCCGGGACGGGGAATTGGAGGAGATCATCGCCACCATCACCACCGACGCCTCTTCATCAACCAGCCATGTTTCCCCCATCCATGTGTGAGTAATTCCCCCGCTGTAGGCTGAAGGGGATGGTAGGGATTGGATGAGATTGGTCATGTAATAGTATAAGATTGTTAGGGCATAGTGTCTAGTGTCCGTAATTGGTACTTTGATGATATTGTTGCAACTTGTTATGCTTAATGCTTGTCACTAGGGCCCGAGTGCCATGATCTCAGATCTGAACATGTTATTATTTCATCATGATATTCATTGTTTATGGTCTTACCTGCAAGTTGTATACACATGTCGCTGTCCGGAACCAATGGCCCCGAAGTGACAGAAATCGGGACAACCGGAGGGGATGGTAGTGATGTGAGGATCACATGTGTTCACGGAGTGTTAATGCTTTGCTCCGGTACTCTATTAAAAGGAGTACCTTAATATCCGGTAGATTCCCTTGAGGCCCGGCTGCCACCGGCTGGTAGGACAAAAGATGTTGTGCAAGTTTCTCATTGCGAGCACGTATGACTATAATTGGAACACATGCCTATTGATTGCTTTGTACTTAGACACCGTTTTATTATTATCTGCAAATGCCCTGCTTGATTGTTACATGAGTTTCTCTCATCCATGCAACGCCCGCTATCCGTCCTCGTGCCTACAGTATTTTAATCCTGCTGTTTACTATAATCACTACTGCTGTCTTTGTTACTCTGCTGCTGTTATTTCACTACTGCTATTACTATAAAACTGTTACTACTGATAAACTCTTGCGAGCAAGTCTTTTTCCAGGTGCAGCTGAATTGACAACTCCGCTGTTAAGGCTTTCAAGTATTCTTTGTCTCCCCTTGTGTCGAATCAATAAATTGGGTTTTACTACCCGCGAAGACTGCTGCGATCCCCTATACTTGTGGGTCATCAACATGCCAGATCTGAAGATGTGCGCCTCGCCCCATCGCGGATGACGACGCATCCCGAAGGAGGCGCGAACGCGGAGAAGCGCGTGCGGTCGCCGGCTGCTGACGATCCGGTGCGCGAGGTCCCGGACGTCGTCGTCCTTGTCGGCGTGCTCTACAGAGTCGGCGCCACCAGCGCCATGCACGCCACCTACGGGAATGGGATGTGCGGTGGGCCACCACGGGTGATGCGGTGACACAGCATACCACTGCATGGTGTAGTACGCAAGTCGTTGACATAACACAAGTGAAACACCGTTCAACTTATATTACATCCCTCAAAGTGGTACAACAGAAACATATGCGAGTCCAAGGTATGTTTATAGAAGGATACGCGAACTGTTTACAGAAGATCAACACATCCTCCTACTTTACTGTGAGGTAAAACTTCAAATAAAGCTCCAAAAGAACGACTCGTAGTCTAACTTATTGCTAATTCTAGCTCTAGAGCTACTTGGCTTGCTATAGAACTCTAGCTACTTAGGTGCTAGGATTAGAGAAATGGTTCTCTTCTATTACTAGTCTAGGTTTTCCACTTTAGCTAATGCAAAAGTTGATTCCATTGACTTCTTTGCATTGGTGCAGCACTCGCTCATTCTCTAGTTCTCTACTGGCTCATAATGGTAACCTCGATGCGGTCCCATGCTTCGCTTGCCATGCTGCTCCCGACTCTTGGTTGTTTGGATAACCAGTTTTAAAGGTAAGTTTTTAGAAAAAGAGTTTTAGGCTGGTTTTTAGGAAAACCAGATTTAGTAAATTTTCCGTTAAGAATTAGTTTATAGAAAACCAAGTTTCGCTTAGACTAGTCTAATACCAGTTCGTAAACTCGAGACGACACATTGTCTTCCTTTTGCGGCACCACCGGCGGACTCGCTCGTCCCAAAAACACCAGACCGACAACCGACGCTATGGCAGATGGCACTGCCTCCTCGAGCACGGTCTTGAGCTGCCCCTCGAACCTCCGTGCTACGTGCATCCAGCAAGACGGAGCCGACGTCCGCGAGAACATCTGTATGCTCTGGAACACACGCGCTAAGCTTTGATGCCACCAAGGACCAGCACGACTCTGCGCTGCCACTCGGGCCGGACGTCGTTGTTCCGTGCAGACTGCGGAGGAGCGCACACAATTCATTGTGTCAGATGTGCTCGCGAAGAAGCACAAGAGACAGGCGGCACTGAAGAGCTCGATTGGAGAGGCCATAGGCCAGCGCCCGCCGTAGCAGGACCAGAGCATATCCGAGTGGGCAGCAGCGGTGTGGAGGCGGCCGGCTAGTGCGGTGTCGTCTAAAGGAGCAGCCTGGCAGCGCGCAAGTGCCGGGGCCATCGACGAGTCGGCCGAGCTCGGCGACCTAGAGCTCGACAGGATGTACGAAGGAGTCGGTGTGTCCCCTCTGCTGGCACTCACCGGAGGGCGGAGGTAATTGACGTAGACGACCAGGCAGCCGAGCAGTCGCGTCACAGGGCCATGCTTGAAGTCAGTTGCAATCGAGCCTTCTATAATCGCGTTTTCACAAAAACGAGTATTAGTTGTTTTTGCCAACACGCGTTTTGCTGGTTTTGTGGAAACCGGGTTTTTCTTTATTCGCGTTTTAATTACTCCACCCAAACAGAATTTTTGTTCGTTAGTCGGTTATCTTAGTTTACGGGAAAATAGTTCTACCAATCTTCCGTATCCAAACAAGGGCGAACGAAAGTGATACATGTTCATCTGTGCCAAGTCTTCACAATGTCAATATTCTTTCACATGGCGTTGTTGCTATTCATGTGCTTGGACAAGATATACTAGCTTAGTTAGTTAGAACGATGTGAATATCCTTTGTACATGTATTGATGTCCAAGTCATCCAATAATCCAGTAACAGATCAAAGTCTAAGATTATGTAACAAAGTATTGTCTGGTTCAGTGGCAAGTTTGTAATGGCGTAGCTCTAGCTCCGAGCTCCCCCATATTTTTCATTAGTTTTCTATGTACTAACATGTGGGACCTGCATTGATATATGCGTGATAGAAAAATATACAGGACCATTTTGCAAAAATTACAACGCCACATGTCTTGTGAGTTCTGATTGATTGATGTGGGCCTATTTGCTCAGCCGGTACAAGTTGTGGTATCTCAGAGTACTTCTTTTTTACATGTAGTCATACTGAACAGAACATCCATCAGAAATTATATATGATATCAAAAGTATATATAACTCTATTTATTTTCTCCATACCTATTTAGTTAAGTGCATTGTTTTCCTTTTTCGAAATTCAAAGTCGACTGGTCAGAAATCAGTCCTCTTCTTAGAATAGTATTCGTTTGCCAAACAACACTTACTGTTTGTCATGCGCAGTTTTGACTCAGAAGTTTCTTCCAGATCCGTCCGTTGAATATCGAGCACCACTCCGAGAAGAACCAGCTGGTACATAAGGCGGTGTTGTGTGTATTCTGTCTCAAAACCGACCGACGGAACTTGCATGCAAATGCAGTCTTTTGCTACCAGCTAGCCATCCATTGACGACCAAACGAAGGATTGACGGCTATGGCGTGGTCGCTGCCGCTTCCCTACCTGCTCCTCCCTCTCCTGGCCATCGTCCCATTCCTCTGTCTCACAAAACGGCGACGCGCAGGCCCGGTCCTCCGTCTGCCTCCATCTCCGTGGGCGCTTCCGGTGCTCGGCCACCTCCACCACCTCGCAGGAAACCTGCCGCACCGCGCCCTGCGCGACATCACGCGTCTTCACGGCCCTGTAGTAATGCTCCGCCTCGGCGCGCTCCCCATGGTCGTCGTCTCCTCGGCCGAGGCGGCGCGAGAGGTCATGGTGACCCACGACGTCGACTTCGCCACGCGCCCCTTCACGCGAACGCTCCGCCTGGCTGTCGCCCAGGGCGCCAACGGGATCATCTTCGCACCCTACGGCGACGAGTGGCGGCAGATCCGCAAGATCTGCACCGTCGAGCTTCTGAGCGCCCGGCGCGTGCACTCCTTCCGCTCCGTGCGCGAGGAGGAGGCCGGCCGGCTCCTGCGGGAAGTGGCGGCGGCGGCGGCGGCCCCGGCCGTGGCCAACCTCAGCGAGATGATGGCGGCGTACGTGACCGACTCGGCGGTGCGCACCATCATCGGCAGCAGGCTCAAGAACCGGGCGGAGTTCCTGGCGCTGCTGGACCGTGGATCCAAACTGGTGGCCACAATGAGCTTGCCGGACTTCTACCCCTCGTCGCGCCTCGCCATGCTCGTTAGCCGGATGCCGCGCCGAGTGAAGCGTCTCTTCCAGGAGCAGGCCGCGTTCATGGACGGCATCGTCCGAGAGCACAAGGAGAACCGAGCCGGCACCGCCAACGACGACAAATATCAAGAGGACCTGCTCGACGTGCTCCTCAGGGTCCAGGACCAAGGCGACATTCAGTTGTCCACCGGCAACATCAAGGCAATCATCAGTGTACGCACCTCCGGTGTCCAAAATCCCATGCACACTCTACTTCAAAAAACAAAAAAAGAAATCCCATGCACACTCTACTTCAAAAAAAAAAGATCCCATGCACACTCCACATAGTATAGTATATATCATCAGATCAGACCATGCATGCATGCATAGTTCCATGATAATATTTTTACTAGCTGGTACCCGCGTGCAGAATTGGTTTCGAATTTTTGGGTGCAACATAAATATATAAAATGACCGCCGAGTTTCGAACAAGCTACTCCTATAACATTTCACAAATCTGAATCGAATTCTGCAGTGTTGTAGTCACGTGTTGACGAGCAGCAAAGTTTTAAAATAACTTTTTCCGAGGGAGAAACAAACAAAAAAATACAAGAAAATTTCTGAACCGCTCGTTCACAACAAGCCCATTTTAGTCAGTTTTCCATATATACATAACATATGTTTATACATACATGCAGCACTTGTTCGGTGGGGGCAGTGAGACTGGGGTGACGACGCTGCAGTGGACAATGGCCGAGCTCATTCGGAACCCTAGAGTCATGCGCAAGGCACAAGACGAGATCCGGCAAGCATTGGTTGGACAAACAAGGGTTACTGAGGCTTCCCTCGTTGGCTTGAACTACCTGCGTCTGGTGATCAAAGAGGCGCTCCGTTTGCACCCACCTGCACCGCTGCTGTTGCCACGGGAATGCCGCACCGACGGCTGCCAGATCCTCGGCTTTGATGTGCCCAAGGGGACCATGGTCCTCGTCAACGCTTGGGCCATAAGCAGGAACCCGACCTACTGGGATGCCCCCGAGGAGTTTCTTCCCGAGAGATTCGAGCATTCTGGCATTGACTTCAGGGGGTTGAACATGGAGTACACACCGTTCGGTGCAGGACGGAGGATATGCCCCGGCATGGCGTTCGGCATAGCAAACATGGAGCTCGCACTTGTCGGGTTGCTCTACCATTTCGACTGGGAGATGCCTAGCGGGCTAGAGGCTTCGGAGCTCGACATGACAGAGGAGATGGGCCTCGGTGTGCGGATGCGCCATGACCTGCTGCTTGTTCCCATTGTTAGAATTCCTTTACCAGTAGACTAGCAAGTAGGTATCCCAGGGTGTTGTGGGGATGGTCGTTGTAAATTGCACTCAAATAAGGCAAAGTTATACCCATACTACCTATACCATTCATGTCATCAAGAATGATTCAACCATTTTTTCATGTTTCATAGAGGTAGAATGCCCTTAGGGCATCTCCAGCATCCCGAGGTAAATCGAACGTGGTTGTTTGTTTTTGTCCATGGGGGCGGGAGAACAGAAAAATCCAGCCCAACATACCAATGCAGACGGACCGAGGGCGCGAACTGGCCCATTCAAAGTCGAGGGGCATGGACCAGCCCATTTCCAACGCAAATTTAGGCTGGAAATGCGTCAGAACACTCACATGTGTCCTCCCGCATAGTTCTTAGAAAACTCATGTTTGTATACATCTTTATCGAAAAATGTCTATATACATGTGCTAATGGTTGGAAGTAAGGCCAATCCTATGTGCCGCGCCACACACCCACGCGCGTGGTGTGGGTAGGCTCGTTTAGGCGATGGGCTTTGCATTTTTTTTTTGTTTCTTTGTTTTTCCTGATTCTTTCCTATTTTTTATTTATTGCTTATTTTTCTTGTAAGATTACAAAATTTTAAAATTTTAAAATATGCAAAAATTTGAACTATGTTCAAGTTTGAAATTTAAAAAATATTTAAATATAAACATGTTTAAAATTAAAAAGGTTCAAACTCTAAAAAAATTTAAAAATGTTCAATTTTAGAAATTGTTTAAATTTAAAAATTGGCCAAATTTGAGAATTGTTCAAAGTCCTTCCTCTGATCCATATTAGTTGCTACTAATATAGATGTATCTACATATATTTTAGTTCTAGATATATCCATACTAGTGGCAAGTAATATGATCGTCAAAGAGAGTATAATAATGTTTAGATTTTTGGAATTTATTCAATTTTAAAGCATTCAAATTTTGAACTCGTGAAAATGTTTTATTTTCAAAAAAATATTAGATTTTAAAAAATAGAAAATATTGTTCTACCATAGAAAAATGAACTGGATTGGAGAACCAACCTGAGGTTGGGTGGTTAGGAGGATGGTTGTATCCCCAGCCCACCAGAGTTCAAACCACAGGTTTGACATCTGTGTGTCTCATAAAGGCGGAATATTCATTCAGTGGGAGGCGACGTTCCCGTCGACGGCGAGGCGCTCGTGGTGACTTCGTCAATTTCAAGATCCAATCCGCCGGCTCAGTCTTCCGGAGGTGCTCATAGGGGTAGGGTGTGCGTGTGTGCGTTCATAGGGGTGAGTGTATGCGCGTGTATGTGAGCGTCTACGTTTGTACTGTGTTTCTCAAAAAAAATGAACTGGATTGACCTACCAGTTGAATGGAATCTACCGGCTGGAGCAAAATCCAGCCGAGAGAGAGCAGCCTTTGGACCTTTGGAAGCAAGAGGTTAAGAAACCAAAAGCCCATGGGCCACTGGAAAGAGCATGTATAGTGTTCATGCCTCATCAAAGGAAAATGCAGAAATGAGGATGGCCAATTCTTGGTCGCATCGGCTCTGGTAGTTGAGATGATCAACAGCCCTGCAGCTCTAGAGGCGCTCGCTTGTCGCGTAGCACTCGCCTTGGTCTAAGACCTGAATCTGCAGCGTGTGTTGCTACGATTTGCAGAGACCTTACACAGGCGAGTATGGCATGACCATCAGGGAAATAAAGGAGACGGCTGCCATGTTTGAAGCGGTGTCGTTCAAGCATGAGATCCGTAGCTCCAATGGAGATCCCCATCGACTTCCTCGTAGTTTAGTTGACCGAGACATCAGTGGGCCCTATCTCACAAGACCGGGCCGGAAAATTCCGGGGCCCTGTGCAAAATTACAACTAGGGCCCTATCTCACAAAAATAAAACTAACTGGATAGATGACCTTTGTTGGTCTATTGGTTCACCAGTGGTCAGTCTATCGTTCATCGGTTGAACATAACAGATGTGTTGATAACTACTCCCTGCTGTTCCAATGAATAAGACATCCTCATTTTTCATGTTTTTAACTAAAATTTCCTCGAAATATATAAATACTGATGGCACAAAATTAGCATCATTAGAAATTGTTTTTAATATGAATCTAACGATACTAATTACGTAAAATATCATCAAGATTTTCTTCCTCAATTTTTTTAGCCAAAGTTTGTCTTGAAATGTGTGCGCGCTTTATTTATCGAAATGAAGGTAGTAAAAAGTAAATTATTTTTAGTAGCGTAATAGAGAAATTTAGCAGTTAACTGCTCAAAAAAAAGTACAACTTCCTTTGAAATACCGCTGAACTGCTTTTGTTGCTATTCCTACTCACTTTGGCTATTGTCTTTTGACCATGCGCACGACCTATGCTGCCTAGACGTGTGTTCGAATCCACTCCATCACGCATTTATTTCGATCGCTAACGAAGTTTGAGGGTCAACGCGCGACGTGGAGTCCAGGCCGAAGAGGCAGCCTCGCTGATGGGCCTTTCACTGGCCAGAACATACACAAGGCCTAGTTAAAATTTGGAAATTTGGGGCCCTGTGCGAGTGGCACAGGCCGCACACCTCCCCGCCCGGGTCTGTCATAGGGTGTGATTCATTGAACCACCCGAAGGTTTTTGTATTCGTATGAATTTTGTGATCAATGAATAAAGGGCAGCCGACTTCACAAAAAAATATCAGATGAGAATGCAACATGACTCTAGCCAAAGCACCGATGTGTAAAAGAAAATATTGTTTCAGGAATCGACAGAAAAATAATTGAGAAAACTTGTGTGCTCTGATGGAAACTAATGTTGTTTGTGTTACTAGACTCCACATTCGGACAATTCCTTAGCGAGCAGAGCAGTTCTTCCTTCCTGATCTATGTTTTTCTTTGAGCAGTCATCTCTTTGTCTTCAAGGCATGGTCTATGGTATTTACCATAGCCTCATGGTCCTTTATTTTCTGGTTAACCACTTGGTACTTCTTTGCAATAGAGAATTAAAAGAAGTAATATGCTAGTACTGATGTAGAGTGCAGCCATGCCCTTGATGATATTTTCCCTTTAATTTATTGCTTACAACAGTAAAAAAATAAATCACATAAGTTAATTTTTCTCCCTCTCATATTTGGAAAATAAAAACATGCAACCAAAAGAATTCTGTGGTACTAGGTGCATAAGTGAAAAATATTTCTCAGTAGTAACAGCACTTGCAACTAAAGAAATCTCAGTTGTTTGCAACTGGAAAATCTCAGTTGCAACCACACTTGTAATTAGTAAAATTCAAGTTGCAAAATCACTTCTAACTAGAAAAATAACCAAGTTGCAACGCCGGTTGGAGATGAAACTTTTTCTCATTTGTGACCTTACTTTGAACTGGGAAAATTCTAGTTGTAACACCACTTCAACTAGAAAAAATCCCACTTTTTCTCATTTGTGACCTTACTTTCAATATGTACTTGTAAGTGACTTTTTGCAACTAAGTGTTTTAAGTTGCATGTGAGGTTTCAACTGATATTTCTCTAGTTACAAGTAGGGTTGCAATAAAAAAATATAATTTAAGTTATAAAATAAAAAATAAAAAACGAGTTGTACAATTTCTATGACTACTGCAAAATGCCAGTTCCATAGATTTTTTAATTTTCTCTTCAAACACTTCATGTCCTAGCTCAAGATAAATACTATAAAGCTCTCTAATTTTGTTGTTGTTTTCCATTAAGCCTAACTAGTGAAAAACAAGAAACATCAACATGGGAGGTGAGCATGGAATAAACTAACAAAAATAATAACAAAGTAAAGAGATTGGAGATGAGAGACTCCCCTGCAAAAATCCACTTTCTCCCCGGTAATGGCACCAGAAAAAGAGCTTGGTGTTACGCAGATGCACACTGTTGAGGAACCCCAAGAGAAAGGTACGATGAGCACAGTAGCAAGTTTTGTCTC
>NC_061513.1:309060778-309084950 GCF_022539505.1 Lolium rigidum
CCCGGTCCATCTCTCATCATCATATACTCGTTCTACATGTCATTGGAAGTAGTATCAACTATTTTCACGGTGCCATTGCCTACGTATTCTTATTCATTGCTGCTGTGTTACTTGTTACTACTGCTCTCATATTCTTGCTACTTTCACATCACCCCTGTTACTAGTGCTTTTCCAGGTGCAGCTGAATTGACAACTCAGTTGTTAAAGCTTATAAGTATTCTTTACCTCCCCTTGTGTCGAATCAATAAATTTGGGTTTTACTTCCCTCGAAGACTGTTGTGATCCCCTATACTTGTGGGTCATCACGCCGCCGCCATCGACGACAAGTTTCGGGGGACAGAATCTCTGTTCCGGCACACCGTCGGGACGGGGAATTGCCCCCGGAGTCATCTCCATCGACACCACCGCCATCTTCATCGCCGCTGCTGACTCGCATGATGAGGAGGGAGTAGCTCTCCCCCGAGGCTGAGGGCTCTACCGGTAGCTATGTGGTTCATCTCTCTCTCCCATGGTGTGATCTTTGTGTGATCATGAGCTTTGTAATCTAGTTGAATATGTAGATGTTACTCTTGTCTATTATGCACTCTAGAGGTTACTTTAATATGAACTCCGGAGTCACTCTCCACGGTGTGATGGTGACAGTGTGCGCATCGTGTGTGATTCTTTATGACGTTGTGGAGCTTGTTTACTCCGGCTTGAGGTGTGCTTTTGCAGCCCTACACAATGAATGGTGTTTGTTATCCAACAAGAGAGTGTTTGAGAGTAGCATTTATTTTATCAATTATGTGATCATTGTTGAGAGTGTCCACTAGTGAAAGTATGATCCCTAGGCCTTGTTTCTAAGCATTGAAACACCGTTTCCAACAAGTTCTGCTACATGTTCGCTTGCTGCCATTTTTATTTCAGATTGCAATTACTACTTATAATCATCCATATTACTTGTATTTCACTATCTCTTCGCCGAACTAGTGCACCTATACATCCGACAAGTCTATTAGGTGTGTTGGGGACACAAGAGACTTCTTGTATCTTAATTGCGGGGTTGCTTGAGAGGGATATCTTTGACCTCTACCTCCTCGAGTTCGATAAACCTTGGGTGATTCACTTAAGGGAAACTTGCTGCTGTTCTACAAACCTCTGCTCTTGGAGGCCCAACATTGTCTACAGGAATAGAAGCGTGCGTAGACATCAGTGTGCTCCAAGATCAGTGGACAATTGTGTGTTACCCGGCAAGAACATGGTCACTGAGGACCATGCATCGGTTGGGTTACGTTTGCAGAGTATAGAACTGTTAGTGCGCTCTCTTATCTATTCTAGCACCTATAAGTTGAGAGTGTCTCTATAGGTATTTTAGTGCTTGCGTGTTGCCGCTTAACCCCACCATATTGCCTAAGAAGTCCTCTTGCATCCTCTAAGTCCCTTGCGTGCCTCAAGTACAAAGGATAACTAGTTGACGAATGTTTATATGTATTGAAGTCTTGTTAAGTATGAACCCGTACTTATTGCTGCTTTGGGACATAACCGGGTAGGTACAAAGAAATGTTCGATGAAGATGAAGTTAGCAAAGTTACTCTTCCGTCTTGGCCTGACATGGTTATGGACACCACTGGTTATCTTCAAGACTCTTAGTCCAATTTGTATCTTGTTTGTACTCGGACACATTCGACATTTATGTATTATTCAGATCTTTATGTTGTATATTTGTATCTTGAGTTGTTGGAGTGGTTGTTGTAATATAAGATTCTTTTGGGCTCTATTGTAATCATGTTGTAATGTTACCACTCGTGTTAATTCCTCTGGCATCTTGTGTGTGATTGGTCGCGCACGTCGTGTCGGAGGGTGTCTCAGAATCGATATCGTGCGGATTTCGGCGGGTTTGCTGGGATCCTCAGGGTACCGGTTCCGGGGAGTCACAAGTTGGTATCAGAGCTCAAGTTGACGGTACCCCACTGGTCCAGCCTGTAGGATAACCTTGCCAACGGGCGTTAGTGTCAAAATCTATTATCTTAAAATCATTGGATAGATCTGATTAGCTCTGATTTTTCTCCTTACCTATATTCTTTCTCCTCTTATCCCTACGAGTTTTCAGTCCTCTCTCTTATCTAAGTTTTTCCGAGTCTTAGGTTTCGACGTGGGTTGGACGATCTCTTCCTTTAACCTAATAGGTTCGATCTCTCGAAGGTTTCCGACGGAAGTGCGTCGAGCGTCGACGGAACAATTCTTGGTGGTGGTGTCGACCAATCAACTCTGGAGCAAGAACTCTTGTTAGTGGTGTCGACAAGATCAACACTTCTCCACAAGAAGATCACACCGCCAAGGTCGGGTGAAGATCAACGCTGCAAAAGAAGATCTGGTAGTTCACCTCTCTCCCCTTAGGTTGACGTGGGAACTCGGGGCGCGATCCCTTGTTAGTGATGTTGATTGTAACAGCCCCGGATCATACCCTAATAGATTTTTTTGCTCCTTTTATTTTATGCATGATCATTGCATCATGCGTCATATCATCCATGTTTTTTCAAAATAAAACTATCTTATAAACCCTAGCTATTTTTTCTTTCTCACATGGTTTAATAAACCATTCCTTGTCTTCTCTTTTAAACAAAACCCTAACCCATCTCCCTTACTTCATACTTTACAATTAAGCTCTTCAACAATTAATGTTTGGAATATAATGTGTTTTGTTTTGGTTACAAATAAAATAAAATATTTAACAATATTTTTGAATCTCATTCTCACCTTTGTTCCAAATTCAAAACAAAAAAAGGTTTTGAATTCAAATGTTTTGAATGAAAATAAAAAATGAAAACAGGAAAAGGAAACCCTAGCTAACCTTCATAGGCCTCTCTGCTTCTCCCTGGCCTTTTTTCCTTCTCCCCGACGCGGCCCAGCCTGTTCCCTATCAACCCACCTGGCACAATCATCCCATACCTCTTAGCATGAGGACAGCCGCACCTGCTGTCGTCTTCCTCCCTTCTGGTCACGTTTGTTGCGTGAGGCAGGGGACCTCCCTTTTGCAACCACCACCGCCTCTCCCCACCTCCACTTTCTCTGCGTGGTCCTCCTCCCTCCTCCCTCTCTTAAATTGCTTAGACCGCGTCCCTTTCCCCCTCGCCCACGCCTCTCTCTTCCCCTCCTCTCCTCTGCTTCCTCTTCGCGCCAACGACCAGAAGAATCGAGAGGGTTTTCCCCTGTGAGCACCACTGCCATGTCGACATGGCGAGACGACCATCTGGTCCAGCTCGCGAGCGCGCACCTCTAATGCCTACTCCCTCTTCCCAGCCCGCCCTCCACCGACGAACCCATGCACGACCTGCATCCTCTCCGATGCTGACGCCGCGTGCAGCCCCCCCCCCCCCCCCCCCCGCCGCCTTTGGCCAAGCCCACCCCGCCCGCCTCCCAAAGGTGAGCCTCGCCGCCCCTTCCCCTTGCTTCTCCAACTCGTAGAATCGCCGATTTTTGGTCATCGTCGACGCATGTCCCTGATCACCGCCGATGTCTCCTCCCCTCTCTTCGGTTTCGTTAGGTAACATACATGCGAGCAGCACAAGTTCGCCACATCGGCATCCGGGGTGGCACGTGGGCCCTCTCTCGTTAGCCCCTAAGGCTAGCCGGCCTCTCGGTGAGAAACCCCTTTCCTCATCCAGATCCGAGATCTTTCCGGCCAAGCCCCCTGTCTTTTTATTTTCATCAACCTGCGGTCCTGGCTTTGAAGCTTTTCTTGGTAACCCCCTGGAAAGTTTGTAAAACAACATGGGTCCCTGGCCCTGGTTACTATTTGGTTTCGTGTACTTTCCCATTTAAAATATAATTATGTTTATCTATTTTAAATAAAAAACCTAATCTGCTAATAACTTTTAATTGGTAGCTCCAAATAGAAAGTGTTTTATATGTTTTTCAATCAGAAAAATGCAAGGAACATTAATATGCCATCCATATGCATGTCTGCATCTTGCATCATGCCGTGAACTGATAGTTTGTGCATGTTCACCTGACATATATGCGGAGTATTTCGGACACCGACTAGGGTTTCCCCGCTCCATTTAACTTTCAAGTAGCGCACCCCTACCATGCTAATCAACACTTAATTTTGTCGGTAGAAATGCAACTCCAACTCTATATTTGTTTGTCCGGGGTTCCGATCCCGCTTAAATTGGATAAGTTGCACCGCATCATTGTTGACATGCCATGTCATACATATCGTATAATGATCACGCCGATTCTTCTTTCGTAGTAGTAAGTTCTACATCATTTGTTTGTCGTAGCGCTTTGCTTCTTGCCGGATAGGCCATTGAGTTGATGCGAGCTATGACAAGTCTTCCGGCTATTCTTCGACAATCTTTAACAGGCAAGCATTTCCACACTTCAGTCTCTGCAGAAGTCTCCTACCTATTTTGTTTTGCCTCCTTTTTTATGCTAACCTTGAGTTGCGATCTTGTCACGTGTCCTATCCACTTGTTACCTCAAGCATCTCATATTGCCTCCACCACCCTCCTACAGTTGTTGTTTGGTTATCGGGTCTGCCTTGCGAGTCGTAGCGCATGCTTAGGGATCTATTGGTATCTCTATATCTATTAGGTTTGTTGGGAGGTTATCACATGCTACATCAGTTGTTGGAGATAATTATGACCTACTTAATTGTTAACAACTAAAATTGTAAGGAGTGGCATCTGTAAGCCCCTTTGTGAAAGCATCAGATCTTTGTCTCGCTAATGTCTCCTAGGGCGCGAGTTCTTGTTATATGTTCCGAGATTGAGTGCTCTATCCGTGCGTGGGGATTCATTGGATCCCCCCCTCACCTATTACCTTTTCTCAAGTATGTTGAAAAGGGGGCCAGAATCTTGGTTTTATTTGGCGCATGCATGTTTATATACTATTGCCTTCGGGTGTTTACTTCTTGTTGCCTTCGGGTGTTTATATTATGTACTGCACTGCATCTCTGCTAGACGACTTATCTAGTGACTGGTCATTAGTGCCTGACTAGACGCCTACACAACCACGAGCCCGCTTCGGAGTGCGGCCGAATTTCGTTACGGGTAGCTTAGTGGGGTGGCCCCCTAGACTTTCTTGTTGAGCTGGAAACGGTCTTGTTGTGAGACTCCACTTGTCATTCCTTGGGGTCGAGCATGTGTATGGTTATATTTGGGAAACCTCTACAGGGTGTACATCTTATCGATAAGCCGTGTCCGCGGTTATGGATGACTTAGAGCTGTTTAAGTCGATTATAGACAACTTACACCTTTATGTTGCTGCTAATACTTTTAAAATAACTCGCGTATTAATTTAACATTATTACAACTGATACCTAATAAAACTTGTCAACTGTGTAAGTGCCCTTGTTAGTACTTCTTCCTTTGCAAAGTGGGAATACATCGGCTGGGTTATGTTTGCAGAGTATAAAACTGTTAGTGCGCTCTCTTATCTATTCTAGCACCTGTAAGTTGAGAGTGTCTCTATAAGTTTTTTGGTGCTTGCGCTGCCGTTTAACCCCGTCATATTGTCTAAGACGTCCTCTTGCGTCCTCTAAGTCCTCTATGTGCCTTAATTACAAAGGATGACTGGTTGATGACTGCTTATACGTTTTGAAGTCTTCTTAAGTACATACAAACCCGTACTTATTGCTGCTTTGGGACATAACCGGGCAGGTATGAAGACATGTTCGATGAAGATGATGTTAGCAAGGTTACCCTTCCGGCTTGGCCTGAGCATGGTTATGGACGCCACTGGTGAGTCTTACTCCAATTTGTATCTTGTTCGTACTCGGACGCATTCGATATTTCGGTATGATTTGGATCTTTATGTTGTATATTTGTATCTTGACTCGTTGGAGTCGTTGTTCTAATATAAGTTTCTTGTGGGCTCTATTGTAATCCTGTTGTATATTACCGCTCGTGTTAATTCCTCTGGCATCACGTGTGTGATTCATCGCGCACGTCGTGTCAGAGGGCGTCTCAGAATCGATATCATGCGGATTTCGGCGGGTTCGCTGGGATCCTCAGGGTACCGGTTTCGGGGCGGGCCTGGCAGCTCCTCGCGCTCGCGCGCACAGCAGCTCACCGGTGACAACGGGACGTTCCCCTTTCTTTCTCCCTCTCCCCTATTCCTTTCCACCACCAAAAGCCGAACGGCCACGGTGGAGAGAGGACGCGACGGCGCCCCCTTGGCCCTCTTTGCAGTGGCGCATGAACCCAAGGGTGGGCGTGTTGCCGCTAAGTGGCGCAGAGGCGGTGCTCCTTGTCAGCGCAACTAGCAACAATAGCGGCAATCGGTGGTGCTCTTCTTCCCGATGCCTCGGCATGCCGATGCACATCGGGATCAAGAGGAGCGGCGCAGCCTTGCAGCGACGCGACTTTGCAGGAGAGCCCGAAGCTCCTCCGGTGAGGTTTCTTTTCCCTTCCCCCTTGACGAATTAGGGTTAGGGTTTGCTCGCAGGGATGAACTAGGTTTTCGATTTGCTATTTATTTCTTTTCTATCGAAAGAGATCTATCACTAGATGGCTCGATACCAATGTTAAATCATATGGATCAACTAGTGTAGATTAACCCAAGTAGAAACTATCTATGTACGTGTGCTTGCGTGTACGAGAGAGATCGAGAGGAAGAGACAATGTACCTTCTCCCTAAGAGGAGTTGCCCGCCGACGTTGGCATGGTGGCGATGGCAACACATAGGTGAGCGAGAGGGGTGGCGGTAGAGCTTCCCCTCGACATTGCGCGAGCAACCTCGTACCGAGTGCCACCAGCCCCACCACTCTATATAGAGCAGGTGATAGGGGCCCACCAACCAGATGTGGTTAGGCGCCTCCAATTAGGGCATCTCCAACCGCGCGACCCAAACGGACGCGCTGGGCCGTCCGGTTTGGGCCGTTTGGGTGGCCGAGCGGACACGCGGACAGCGGCCCGCGTCCGCGTGTCTGTTTGGGTCGCACGCTGCGCCCAACGCGGCGACCCAAACAGATGCCACGTGGTTCGTCTTCAACGCGCGGCGCTGCGCCATGGAAGGCCTCGACGGGACATCAATGGTGGACGGTGGAACACGCGGGAAAGTTCCCGCACGCACCAATGTTCCCGCGCGCGCGAAAAGCCCTTTGGCGCGCGCTCGCGCCCAAGTTTCCCGCTAGGCCGCCGGCTATAAAAGACGGCGGCGGCCAGAGACCGCAGCACACCCTCTCCGCCGTCCTCTCCCCCTCCACCTTCTCCGGCGCCATGCCGCGCACCCTGCAGGCCACGTGGGCCAAGCTCTCCCTCGCCGCCCGGGCTAGGTTCCCGCGGACGGAGGAGGAGGAGCGCGCGGACGCGCGGTGGGTCGCCGACGACGACGCGCTCCGCGTCGCTGCCGAGGCGGCGGCGAAGAAGGAAGGGGACGCGCTCCGCGTCGCTGCCGAGGTGGAGGCGGCCGCGGACGGCTGGCACGAGACCGCGGACGGCTGGTACGAGGCCGCGGACGCCGCGGAGGAGGAGCCCGTGAACGAGGAGGACCTCGCGCTGGCCAACATCAACGCCGCCATCGAGGAGCGCCTCGCCGACCTCACGCGCGTGACGAAGGAGTACGAGGCGACCTGCAGGGCCGGTCGCCGTCGATTAGGCGACCTCCTCGGGCAGAAGAACGAGCTGCTCGCTATGCGAGCAGCCCGTCACCTCATCCAGATGACCTCGCCCGAGCGGCGCGCCCGGGAGGCTGCTGCGTCGGCGGAGCGCGGCCGACAAGAGCGCATGTGGCGGCGGAACGGGACCCACGAGGCCCAGGCCGCCTGGAGGCGCGCACCGCTGTGGAACGCGCCGCCCTGCAGGAACTGGAGCTACGCGGGAAGCGGATGGTGCCGCCTCAGGAGGCGGAGCGCGAGCGTGCCCGAGGCGCGCGAGCGGAAAGGAGGAGGATGAAGTCCTCCGCCGCGCCACCCAGCTCATAAGCTGGAGTGGAATCCTCACGCGTACAGGCCGCCCGCGTCGAGTGAAATCCACGGCCCCGACGGCGAGCCGGCGAGGGAGTCGCCGGCGAGGCCGCCGGCCCCGTACGTATTAGGATAGAACTAGTAGGCTAAAAAAATGTAATGAATCCTTTGAATGAAAAAAAAATTTCTATTTCTATGACACGCGGGCCATGGGCGGACAAGGGGCGGACGCGAGCGACCAGCATTCGGCGTCCGCGGCCACGCAAACTCGCCCCAGATTTGGACCGGATTTGGGTCGTCCCGGACGCCGCGGCCATCTGTTTTAGGGATGGGTCCGCGTGCTGGGCCGCGTTTTTGTCCGGCTCGATCCATCCGGACGCGCGGGCGCGGTTTGGGTCGCCCGGTTGGAGATGCCCTTAGGATGCATCGGTCAAGGGTCGTGCCAGAGTCGTTGGGCTCTAGTGCGTGGAGATCATCCTAACAGTTAGCAGATTACATTCTTGCATATACATTCGTTTGGATTTCCATACGAGCCAAGAAAATATGTTGAATTCAAAATATATATGTAATTATAGAATCCACGTGACTCTTTACTTTTTGTATCACTCTATTGACAAGTTCACGTTCTCCATCAAATAAAATTTTAACCTTGATCAATGTCCCAGTGTTGGGCCATGTGCCAATCGACTGCATCGGCAAATTTAGAGAGAAGATGAGTTGAAGCCACGCACAACAGGGACATTATACAAAGAGCCCACTCAGATCCTGGCAAGGTAAACACACAGACTCTGCTCAGTCCTGCCTAATCCACCATGAGTAAATTGTCTCACACATTGACATATTCTGTATACAAGGAAACGAGTTCAACAACCGACAACAAGAAGAGGAAAAACTCAGGACCAAGAACTGCAATCGAGTAAAAAGAGATGTGCATTCGTATCAGCTAGGTAATTGAATATGTATTCGTCCTCTCCATTCCAGTCCCGACGAGCGAGACCAGCATTATCCCGTCACCGGAAGGTACTCGCTCACAGGCTCAAAATCAACCTGCAGCAGGATACAATAATTTTGGATATGAGCAACACTATTGCTCAAAATATCTAGGCTCACATTTGCAAAGTACTTAGTACCAATGTTTGGAAACCTGGGGATTCACACTTCTGGGCTGGTCTTATGGCGACAAAAAATGTTTTTTTTCGACATGGGACTTTCTCCATTAAGAATGGAGCGCAGATACGTTTCTGGGAAGATGCTTGGCTAGACAATGCACCCCTATGTGAACAGTATCCCGCTTTGTATAGAATTGCGCGTCGCCAAGGTGATACCATTGCAACCGTAATGGCTACCTCACCCCCGAATGTGACGTTCAGACGGGTTTTACTAGGACAAAGGCTCGTGGCATGGAACAACCTAATTCAGAGGCTTGGAGATATTCAGTTATCGCCAGAACCAGATGAATTTCGATGGAACCTCCACGTAGATGGTTCTTTTTCCGTAAAATCTTTATACAATGCGATGCTACTTTCTGATTTACCGAGTTGATAATAATAAGAAAATTTGGAAGATGAAGATACCATTAAAAATTAAAATTTTTGGATGGTATCTTCGTCGAGGGGTTATTCTCACAAAAGACAATCTTGTTAAGCGGAATTGGCACGGAAGTACACGATGTGTTTTTTGTCATCATGATGAAACTATCAATCATTTATTCTTCCAGTGCCAATTTGCGAGATCTATATGGTCAGTCATCCAAGTAGCGTCTACCTTGTATCCTCCGACTAGTGTCGCTAATGTCTTTGGCAATTGGCTTCATGGTATCAACTCAAGGTTTAAAATGCTTCTTAGGATGGGGGCGCTAGCAGTTATCTGGGCGCTCTGGCTATGTAGAAATGACAAGATCTTTAACGATATAAATTGCTCTTTGTTGCAGGTTATCTACAGATGCACAGGTATTCTCCGTTCGTGGTTACCTCTTCAGCGTGTGGAGAACCGAGACCTGTTTACGGAGGTCTGTACACGGTTGGAGGATACGGCGAGGGATACTTTTTCCCTACATGGGTGGCAGCATAGTCTACGGATAGTTGCACCACCTAGCTCTTAGGCGTTATATGATTCATCGTTCCGATATGTATTTCGCCTATTTTTGTTTTTCTACAACTTTGGTCACTTGAGACAACAAACGGCTGTGTGCATCCTGGTTATGCAGAGGCTGGATGTAATTGCTTTTTGAAGTAATAAAGCATCCTTTATCGAAAAAAATGTGTAATCTCACTACAAAATGTTTAGGCGCTGTCCTTTGGCCATTAGGAACATGAATCGTCACCGCACAGAATTGTCTAGCAGGGATATGTACTAGGCCCGTATGCTCCACTATGTCACCGATGCCTCTTATATCACCTTCTTAAACCAGTTTTGAGTGCACGCAGATTGATCAATTTTAGCCTCTATTAGGTGCCTCGGACAAAACACACTCTACAGCAAACACTCAGGCCGGTCACGGTCTCGAGGCACATGTGTTGCAAAATTAGATTAGCTTTCAGTCTCGACAAGAAGAGTAACTGTACCCAGGACGCATAAGCATTGCTCTTCAGATGCTTCAAGCATTGATCTGCAAATGCACCACCCCACAGATCGGCAAAAAATACTCTACACCAATTACCACTAACAACATCAGAAGATTAACACCAAGGGCGCAGCGTGCTGCCACGCCGAATTTCCTAGCACTATATCAAAGCTGACCCCCATTGCCAAAAGGAGAGCATTTTAGTAACTGTTACCCTCTCCGTTTCATCCGATCAACCTTAGACATTCATGCTTTTGCACTATTCTAGCGTTATCGTTAATAAAAGGTGCAAAATTTTCTGTTTTGGGCAAGGTGGTGTGTTCCGACAAATATACCATAAAATTATAATAGTACATGCAAAAACATAATCAAACGGTTCGAGCGGTCTGTGTTAGCAAACGACGTAAAATAATGATGTCCTGTAGCAAATTTTCCTATCAAGTTAACCAGAGGTAGGAGGTAGGAGGTGCCACTACCACGATCCACTTTATTTTTCTTCCTGAAACAAACACGAACGCCATTCACTAATTCATTGGCTCCCCTCCCTCAGAGACTACACCGGCCCATACATGCTGTCTAAATGGGCCTAAAGGAAACGTTCACATCAGCAACCTTATAGAAAAACCCAAAATCTAATTCCTGCCTAGGCTCTCTGTAGTCTTACGGAGTGCTCTCATCTAGCGAGCGCTGGATCGTGATCAAGCGCACGTGCGTGTTATACTAGATGCTTCCCGAGGGACCATGTGCACAGCGCACATGCGACCGCTTCGGTCCAACGTGAGGGCATGGTCTAGCTTTTATTGCTACTCTCATCTCGTTTACCTCATCCCTATCCGAATCTCACCTCATGAAATCGAGCAGGCCAGCAAATGAGGAACTGGAGGCGGTGTTGGTGCGGATCCCTCGTCGCGCCGCCCGGCCCTAGCGCGCCCGATCTCCGTCGGCAAGTCACCTTCCGGTCCCAGCGCGCACAACCTCCGACCGGGCGTGTGCGACGGCGGCAACATACAACGTCCACTTTTGCTCGGCGGATCTGTACCGCGACGGCCAGATCAGAGGCCAGTAGGCCGCCGCCTTCTTCAAGGGCTCCGGTATTCCACTCCTTGCCTTTTTCCGATGTCTCTCCTCTGCCTTCCCCAACCTCCCGTGAGTTCCGTCCTCGAGTCACGCATGGGCGCCATGGCCGCCCCGACCTCGTTGACCTCAGCCAGCCCTGCCTCGCCGCTCTCGCTCCGCCGCGCGCTCGTCCTCGACCTGGCGTCGCCGACGCGAACGTACCCCCACCACCTCTGAGCCTCTTCGTCTGCCCCATACCGGTAGCGGCGCGTCTCCGCCTCCCAGAGGACCGTTACCGGCGCATCCCCTTTTCCGGACGTCATCCACCACCATCGACCGGTCGGGAGGGAGATCTAGCATTCTCGCGTGTCTCATCCTCCCAGGTGCTTCATCACTCCACTTCAACACCCTCACGCTGCATCAAGTCTAAACGTATATTTTTGAGTTGGCATTCTCTTGTTTATTCATCGAGATATATGGATGGATGTAACAACAGTAACTTTGCCGCTACTCTGGATGTAATTTTTTTTATCTTTTTTACATTTAAATGATGCAAACATTTAAGGTGTATTTCCGCTGATTCTGGATGTACTTTATTAAATTGTAAAGTTATAGTGTCACTAGTAGAAAACAGGGCTTTCGTCCAGCACCTCAGAGAACTTTAGTCCCGTTTTAAAAACGAACCGGGACTAATGGGATGCATTGGTCCCGGTTCATCGTACAAAAGCTTTAGTCCCGGTTTATTTGGACCCTTTAGTCCCAGTTGGTATTACGAACCGGCACTAAAGGGGTGGCAGCAGGCTGTTTCTGGGGCAAAATCCTTTAGTCCCGGTTCCCCGTTCGTTTTACCAACCGGGACTAAATGATTTTTTAGGTTTTTTGTCTCCCCACGCACCTCCACACACCCCCCCTGGATCGCCTTTTAAGCTCTGTAAAACATAAAAGAAAATGATAAAAAATTCAAAAAATAAAATATTTTGAGATTCCTGTATGATACGCAACCTACTATTAGGGAAAATTAACAAATTTGATTTTTTTTTGGATAAAAAGTTTAGAAAAAGGTAAAATGGCATTAACTTTTGCATACGAAGTCGAAAAAAACGTATAATATATTAAAATGATCGTGGGAAAAAGTTACATCCGAATTCACCTGGGTTTACCCGGTTAGACAATTTTTAGATTCTCCAAATTCCAAATGAAAATATGAAAGCAGGAAGATTTTAGTTTCTGCCAGAAATTTTATATTTTATATTTTTTTAGTTTTTAAAATTAATAATTGCATCCTATTACTTAACAATAAAGTTAGCCAATTTTTAGATTCTCAAATTTTCAGGTTTGGCAAAAAATTTATTTTAAAATAAAAAATAAAAAACAATTATAATACAAATTAAAAAGTTAATCTTTAAAAGAATTTAAATTATAATACAAGATTATTATATCATTAGTTTTGTTTATTAAAATAATTATTTGCAATTCAAACAATAAAGAAGTGTGACATCTACCAACATGTTAGTAGGATTGATGTAATACTACTATCAACAACATGCGCGCGAATCACTTGAAAGCTGGATGAGAAAGGAACTTGAAAGTTAAGCGTGCTAGTGCTAGAGTAGTGGGAGGATGGGTGACTGAGCAGGAAGTTTGACCACGGGTAAGTAATTTGACTAGAGATGAAGTGTAGTTAGAGACTAACCGGGACTAACTGAAATACTAGAAATTATGAAGAAGAAAAAAACTGAAAAAAAGAGGGAGCGAAAAGGTCATTTTTCTCGACGCACACCAGCAGACCACGTGGCGGGACCTTTAGTCCCGCTTTGTTTTACAACTGAAACTAAAGGGGAGCGCCTTTAATCCCGAATAGTTAGTCCCGGTTGCGAATCCGGGACTAAAGGTCCTTATAAACCGGGACTGTAGACCCTTTTGCTACTAGTGTGTCCGATCGGGATGTAGTTTATCAATTCTAGGATGTATATCAGTGAGCCAACTACATGTAAATTACAATGATGGCTACTAGTATTTCTAAACTTTTTATGTGATGTAATTTTTGAGTTTTGGATGTCATTATTTGAGATTTAGATGCAATTTGAGGTCACAAATTTCATGCACTTCGTCTAACTACATAGTTGTACAGTAATTTTTATACATCTAGTTTAGTCTAGAAGATGGTAGAGGGCCGGTTATTAAATGATTTAGCAGAGAGGCAGATTTGACAAGGGGACGGGAAAAACGACAGAGAAAGAAAAACTACTTTCCAAAGCGCGACGAAAAGAAGTAGGATTGCTCACTGGCAGGGGGAACACAGGACCAGAAGTTTCTATTTTTGGTATGGCGTGGGGATCGGTGCATGTGGCTTTCCGTTTTTGGGAAGGGCACTGTATATGACTAACCGGTGCCTGAGCACTGTATATCAACGCCCATAGAAAAAACGCAGCCAATCTCTCACACGGTGACAACATGGACACGGTGTGCACCACGCCCTTGCAAACTTCCTAGTCTATTTAAACCCTAAAATTTGTGATAATTTATCGTTTCGGCACACGTTTTGTCATTGAGATGTGGACCGACTCTTCAGCAAGGTATGCCTTCCGATCTTCTCCGGTCTTTGATGCACCCGCCGCTGCATGGCGCTTGTTGGCCCACCGATTGCCCAGCGTACAAAGTTTCCCTCATCCAGTATGGCCTGGCTTAGAAATCTTACACTGTACGTGGATGAGAGAGAGACATTAGGCTGTAATTCCACGAAATTCTTAAGGCGGCTGAGAGTGGCATTGAATACACACTGTACATCAGTAATGGATGCAACGAAATAGCGAAGCTGTTGATGATATCATTGCTCTTCAAATCAGGCCATTGCTGCGAGAATGTAAGTTAGCACCGTGCCCACAGAAGCAACTTGCTATCTTATTATAGGCATGCCAGTCGCTACAATCAACCTTGTGTAATCTCCTCTTTCTCCCACGTCGTGGCTGGATACCAAAACCTCTTTGTATGGAATTGTTAGCCGGAGGCCCAAGTCGCGTAGATTAAGGCAAATTTTAATTCTACGGAAATACCTCTCGTTGAAGTTGACCCATTAATTGGGAAAAGCGGGAAGACGAACGCATAGTTTGAGATGAAATTAAGAAGGGTTCCGGCACTATTGAAAAACGGGGTATTAGCACCGGTTCGTAAGGGGTTTTTACCGGTTTCCCAAGTGGTGCAAAGCATCCGGTGCTAAAGGCCCCTGGTTTAGTTATAAATCGGTGCTAAAGGGGTACCACGTGGTGGTTGCAGAGCATCCTGGCGAGAGGACCTTTAGCACGAACCGGTGCTAAAGGGTCTGCCGCAGCAAGAAAACGCACCAAAACGTAGAATCCCGGTATCGGTGCCATTTTTATATCCAATTTTTTTTCGAATTATTTTCCGCTCCCTCTTTTTCCTATTTTTTCAGAATTTCTAATATTTTAGCTATTTGACAAGTTTAGTCTCTAACTACATTTATTTCTAGTCAAATTACTTACTCGTGGTCAAACTTTCGAGTTCCTTTCTATCTCGCTTCCAAGTGATTCACGCACATGTTATTGATATTAGTATCATATAAATCCTATTAAGTATTAACATGTTGGTCACAATATCACACTTCTTTATTATTTGAATTCCACATGATGCTTTTAATAAACAAAAGTAAAGATGTAAAAATAACCTTGAATAAATAAATAAACAATAAATTTTAATTATTTTTAATGTTTAAATATGTTTCAAATTTTAATTTTTTTTGCAAAATGTAAAACCTGAAAATTTGTAAATATAAAAAATTTCTAACCTTTATGGTTAAGTAATAATAATCTTTATGCAGAAAGGAATTATTAATTTAAATTTTAAAAAAAATCCTGAATTTCTGCTGCTTTCATATTTCCATTTGGAATTTTAAGAATCTAAAAATTGGCTAACCGGGTAAACCCTAGTGAATTCGGATTTAACTTTTTCCCACGATTATTTTGATATATTATACGTTTTTTCCAACGTCATATGCAAAAGTTAATGCCATTTTACCTTTTTCTAAAGTTTTTATGTAAAAAAGTCAAAATTCAAATTTGTTAATTTTTCCTAATAGTAGGTTGTGTAACATACCGGAATCTCAAAAGATTTTATTTTTTGAATTTTCTATCATTTTATTTTGTATTTTACAGAGCTAAAAAAGGTGATCCACGGGGAAGGGGTGGAGGTGCGTGGGGAGCAGAAAAACCTTTAGCACCGGTTCGTGACGCCAACCCTTTAGTACCGGTTCGTGACATGAACCGGTGCTAAAGGTCCCGCACGAACCGGTGCTAAAACTCTGGCCTCTTGAACCGGTGCTAATGCACCCTTTGGGTTCGTAGCCTTACCGGTGCTAAAGCTCCAGGCAGCTCTGAATAAAAGCCTTTTTTGTACTAATGCGGTACATAAAGACGGTGTGGTGTCTATTCTCTCGTTTGAAACGGACGGAACTTGCATGCAGTCCGCTTCTTAGAGCATCTCCACCGATGGTCCCAGAATAGACGTCGGCAGGGGTGCCGGCACTGCCGTATGGCGGCGCCTGTCGGCGCCGCCCATACGGCAGCCCCAATAGAAATTCAAACATAAAATGAAATTTTGAAACGATATTCATAAGAAATTCAAACGAAATTTATATAAAAGTTACTCGAGTTTAAACTAAAAACTTGAAAAAATTCTAGCGGCGGTGTGCGTCGAAGGCGATAAAGTCGAGGTTGTTGCCGTCGTCGTCGTCGCTGGATGTCCCGAAGGACCAATTGTCGTCGTCTTCATCCTCCTCCTTTAGCGCCGGCGGCTCAAAGCGAGGTCGACGAAGTTGGCACCGTGGTCCCTACCGGACCACACCGCCGCCTGCTGCGGATCCAGCGTAATCTGCTGGTAGTCCTCATCGACAGAGCGGCCGACAATGAGGTTGAAGCCAGGGAATTCCTCCTCGTCATCATCACCACGAAAGGGCCGCCTGCGCCTCCTCCTCCTTCTCCCACCATTGCTTCTTCGCCGGCGGAAGTGTTGGCGAGGCCGCGGCGTCCTCCTCCTTGACGAGGCGGAGTTGGTCCGACCCCGTCCGACGGGTGATACGTCCAAAACGTATCTACTTTCCCGAACACTTTTGCTGTTGTTTTGCCTCTAATTTGTGTATTTTGGATGCAACTAACACGGACTAACGCTGTTTTCAGCAGAACTGTTCTGGTGTCTCGTTTTTGTGCAGAAATCCAACTTTCAGGAAAAACCTCGGGATTTTGACAGAAGGCCCTATTTTCGCAGAAAACTCACGGAGCCAGAAGGGCAAGTCAGGTGGAGGCCCGAGGGCCCCACACCCTAGGGCGGCGCGGCCAAGGAGGGGGGCGCGCGGCCCTAGCGTGTGGCCCCCTCGGCAGGCCTCCGACGCCCTCCTTCGGACTACTTATCGGCCTCGACCTAAAAACGCACGAAGAGAAGTCGAAGTCGCCAGAAACCCTCCAGAACGCCGCCACATCGTGAAACTCCGTCTCGGGAGCCAGAAGTCTCCGTTCTGGCACTCCGCCGGGACGGGGAATTGGAGGAGATCATCGCCACCATCACCACCGACGCCTCTTCATCAACCAGCCATGTTTCCCCCATCCATGTGTGAGTAATTCCCCCGCTGTAGGCTGAAGGGCATGGTAGGGATTGGATGAGATTGGTCATGTAATAGTATAAGATTGTTAGGGCATAGTGCCTAGTGTCCGTAATTGGTACTTTGATGATATTGTTGCAACTTGTTATGCTTAATGCTTGTCACTAGGGCCCGAGTGCCATGATCTCAGATCTGAACATGTTATTATTTCATCATGATATTCATTGTTTATGGTCTTACCCGCAAGTTGTATACACATGTCGCTGTCCGGAACCAATGGCCCCGAAGTGACGAAATCGGGACAACCGGAGGGGATGGTAGTGATGTGAGGATCACATGTGTTCACGGAGTGTTAATGCTTTGCTCCGGTACTCTATTAAAAGGAGTACCTTAATATCCGAGTAGATTCCCTTGAGGCCCGTGCTGCCACCGGCTGGTAGGACAAAAGATGTTGTGCAAGTTTTTCATTGCGAGCACGTACGACTATAATTGGAACACATGCCTATTGATTGCTTTGTACTTAGACACCGTTTTATTATTATCTGCAAATGCCCTGCTTGATTGTTACATGAGTTTCTCTCATCCATGCAACGCCCGCTATCCGTCCCCGTGCCTACAGTATTTTAATCCTGTTGTTTACTATAATCACTACTGCTGTCTTTGTTACTCTGCTGCTGTTATTTTACTACTGCTACTTGCTATAAAGCTGTTACTACTGATAAACTCTTGCGAGCAAGTCTGTTTCTAGGTGCAGCTGAATTGACAACTCCGCTGTTAAGGCTTTCAAGTATTCTTTGTCTCCCCTTGTGTCGAATCAATAAATTGGGTTTTACTACCCGCGAAGACTGCTGCGATCCCCTATACTTGTGGGTCATCAAGACTGTTTTCTGGTGCCGTTGCCGGGGAGCATAGCTTTATTTGGAAATTCACTTGGATTTATATTGTTCGCTGCAAATTCTCCATCATGGGTAAAACTCGCGATCCTAAAGTCGCCATATTACCATCCACTACAAGAAAAGGTACAACTCTGAGTACCTCTGCTGCTCTTGATTCACCATCTGTGATTGATAAACTTGTTTCACCACCACATGCTTCACATACTGGTACTTCTGCTGAATCTGAAAACTCTCATAATATTGATAATATTTCTGCTTGTGCTTGATGATAGTGGTTCATTGGGATCCTTTCTAGATGCTACAATTGCTAGGTCTAGACAAATTGAAAATGCTGAAACTCCTGATGCTACTACACCTGTTAGTTCACCTGAACTTGATTATTCTAGTGATGATCCCGATGAAGATTATGTGGAGCTTAATGATGATCTTATTAATAGATGCAATGCTACTGCTGATGCAAGTAAAATTAAAAAGTTTCTCACACAATATACTGTTAGACATAAGTTATCTCCTGATCCTAAATTTGCAACATCTCCTATATGCATTAAGGACAAAGATTATGATTTTTCTCTTGATTTATCTCATATAGCTATTGTAGAGAAAGCACCCTTTTGTGGTACTGAAAAAGAAAGTGTTGTAGAACACATGATTGAACTTTCTTCTATGAGTAGTTTGTTTTCCGATGATATCAAAATGCGTACTTACTTTGTCGTTAAAATTTTTCCTTTCTCATTAAAGGATGATGCTAAAAGTTGGTATAATAATTTGCCTCCTGGTTCTATTAAAAATCCAACTGATTTGCGTGATGTTTTCTTTCGAAAATACTTTCCTGCTAGTGCTCAACATATTGCTTTACAGAGAATTTATAGATTTGACCAGGGAGATGAAGAGAAATTGCCTGAGGCTTGGGCAAGATTTTGTTCTCTTAACAGAGCTCGACCTGGGCATGATTTAGAAAAGAATGATCTACTTGATATATTTTATAGTGGACTAACCATTGAGTCTAGGGCATATTTGGATAGTTGTGCTGGTTGTGTTTTCAGGAAAAGAACTCCTGACGAAGCTGAAGAATTATTGGCTAAAATAGGCCGGAATCATGATGATTGGACTACGCCTGAACCAATTCCAACGCCAATATTGAAGAAGAGGGGTTTAATTAAATTGAATGATGAAGATATGAGGGAAGCCAAGAAGTCTCTTAAGGAGAAATGTATTAAATCTGAAGATGTGAAGAATCTACCTCCCATAGAAGATATATGTGAGATAATTCCCCCTTCATCCATGATTGAGGTAAACTCCCTTCGGCGCTTTACTAGGGAAGATATTCCGTATTCAAAACCTCCTGCGCAATGCTTAGATGAGTTTGATAATTATATTGTTAAGCAAGAAAATTTTAATATGAGAGTAGAGAATCATCTAATGGAAAATTCTCAAGCTATTAGCAATTTGCATGATATTGTGGAGAGAACTTCCAATGATGTTAAGATGCTTGTTAAACATTTTCAAATGGTTCAAACTCAAATTGATCAACTCACTAAAGTGCAAAATGACTTATTACAAAATAATTCTAAAGAGAAACATGCTTATGAAGTAACAACTAGAGGTGGTGTCTCTACCCGGGATCCTCTATATCCTGAAGGGCATCCCAAAAGAATTGAACAAGATTCTCAACGTATTGAACCTAGAGCTCCTTCTAAGAAAAAGAGGAAGAAACATAAAAATGTTGTAGAATCCTCTGAACCTGTTAATGATCCTAATAGTATTTCTATTTCTGATGCTGAAACTGAAAGTGGTAATGAACATGATAATAATAATGGTAATGATAAGAATGATGTCTCTGATAAAGAAGAAGTTGAAGATGAACCTGAAAAGCAAGATAAAAATAAAAAGTATACTAAAGAAGATTTTATTGCTAAGAAACATGGTAATGAAAAGGAACCTTGGGTGCAAAAGCAAATGCCTTTTCCTGCTAAGAAACTAAAATCAAAGGAAGAAGAACACTACAATAAATTTTGTGATTGGATGAAACCTTTATTCTTGCAAATCCCTTTGACTGATGCTATTAAATTGCCTCCTTATTCAAAGTATATGAAAGATATTGTTACTAACAAAAGGAAAATCCCCAATGAGGAAATTTCCACTATGCTTGCTAATTACTCTTTCAATGGCAAAGTTCCAAAGAAGTTGGGCGACCCAGGTATACCTACTATTCCTTGTTCTATTAAGAATAATTATGTTAAAACTGCTCTATGTGACTTGGGAGCCGGTGTTAGTGTTATGCCTTTTTCTCTTTATAAGAGACTTTACTTAGATAAGTTGATACCTACTGATATATCTTTGCAAATGGCTGATAAATCTACTTGCTATTCCTGTTGGTATATGTGAGGATGTTCCTGTTCAAGTTACTAATAACTGCTTGATATTAACTGATTTTGTTGTGTTGGAAATGCCTAAAGATGATAATATGTCTATTATTCTTGGGAGACCTTTTCTTAACACCGCAGGGGATGTTATTGATTGCAATAAAGGAAAGGTTACTTTCAATGTTGATGATAGGGAGCACACCGTCTATTTCCCCAAGAGGATTGAAAAAACATGCGGAGTTAATACTATTTCTAATGTGAGAACTATCAAAGTTGGAACTATCGATTGTCCTATATATGAGCCTAAAGAAGAATATCAAACTCTTATGATTGGATCCATATCAATACAATACAAGGTAACATGATTGATTTGAGGTTTATTTCTTCTTATGCTATCTAAAATTTATTTGGTGGCAAGACTTGATCAACCTTGTTAACAAATACTTTTTATATGCATAGAGGAGGTAAACAACATCTCTTTCTTCCTCCACTTGCTCTAGTTGCTGTAGCACTTTTAATTTGCAAAATTCCTTAGTTAATTGGAGATTCAAAAAAATTCCTGGCCAGTAATAATAAACTTAATACCCAGAAATGTGCATTTTTCAAAGTTTTCAAAAATTCACAAAAATTATACCGTTGGTCCTATTTTTCGACGAGGCACCTGGGAGCACCTGGGGATGACCAGTGGGGCACCCCAGGGTGGCACCCCACAGGCTGGCGCGGCCAGCAAGGGGGGCGCGCCACCCTGGTGTGTGGGCCCCCTTTACCCCACTTTAGCATCTCTTCCTCCCACACTCTTCTCTCTCCCGAAAAAATCGACACCAGCTTCCTCTCACTTGTGTTTTTGCTCAAGAACTCCAGATTTCTCGATCTCTTTGCTCAGCCCAGATTTCTGTCTGAGATTTGGCTTATTTGCTCTTCGGTATGTGACTCCTTCGATTATCCAAGTAGAATTTTGTTTGGTGGAATATATCTTGCATATTTTGCTGCTGTAGGTAACATGTTTAGTGAGCTTGCATTCTTGTTCTAAGTGATAGAAACTAGTTTTGATGCATGATTAGTACTCTAGCAAGTTCCTATGGTTGTTTCCCTCAATTATATGTCACCAAATCAAGTTTTATATTGTTTGTTGAAAAATTTCAGAAAATGGAAGGAAGTAGGCACCAACTCAACCAACAGGAATTGGAGGTGCAACAGGTCATGAGAGTTCACCGAGAAGAAGGAGTATACCCCACTTACTATCCGTGCGTGGATTTTATGAGAAGTGCAGGGATCTTGCAGGATTTTCAAAGTTTAATCTCTCGTGCAGGGTTGGATGATTTTGTTGATGGTGAACCATGCCAATATGCAAAACTGACTATGTCGATAGTGCAGGATTTTAAATTCAATTGGTCACGATCTAACCCCATGGTTCGATACAAAATTTATAATAAAAGCTGTCAACTTGCCATTCAATGATTTTTGTGCAGCAATCAAAGTACCGCAATGGGGATCATGCGAGAAGATAAAGGGATCGCCGCAAGAGTTCGTGGACCTCTTCAAGATGATTTGTCATGGAAGAAGTTTCTCGGAGGATGGTGGTAAAATCAGTAGCATTCATTTCCCAGCTATTCGTTACTTTGCTTACTTCATTACCAAGTGCGTCCTAGCAAGAAAGAATGGAAGTAAAATATCTATCCAGGATCTAGCCTTTCTAGCTGCTGCATTACAAGGTAATAGGACTTATAACTTGGGTGCTTTGATAGCCAACAGACTTGCTACTAACCGTGAGAAGGGAGGAATTTGTGGAGGTCTCATCGCCTCTCGCTTATTAGCTATGCATAATGTAGAACCTCATGATACGCCTCCGATGTATCGATAATTTCTTATGTTCCATGCCATATTATTGATGATACCTACATGTTTTATGCACACTTTATGTCATATTCGTGCATTTTCTGGAACTAACCTATTAACAAGATGCCGAAGTGCCGATTCGTTGTTCTCGCTGTTTTTGGTTTCGAAATCCTAGTAACGAAATATTCTCGGAATCGGACGAAATCAAGACCGAAGTTCCTATTTTTCCCGGAACCATCCAGAACACCCGAGAGCCGCCAGAGGGAAGCCCTGGGGGCCCCACACCACACCCTGGCGCGGCCAGAGGGGGGGCCACGCCGCCCTATGGTGTGGGCCTCCCCAGGCCCCCTCCGAGGATGCCCTTCCGCCTATTTAAAGCCTCCGTCGAGAAAACCCTGATGCAAAAAACCACGATACGGAAAACCTTCCAGAGACGCCGCCGCCGCCAATCCCATCTCGGGGGATTCTGGAGATCTCCTCCGGCACCCTGCCGGAGAGGGGATTCATCTCCCGGAGGACTCTACACCGCCATGGTCGCCTCCGGAGTGATGAGTGAGTAGTTCACCCCTGGACTATGGGTCCATAGCGGTAGCTAGATGGTTGTCTTCTCCTCATTGTGCTTCATTGTTGGATCTTGTGAGCTGCCTAACATGATCAAGATCATCTATCTGTAATACTCTATGTTGTGTTTGTCGGGATCCGATGGATAGAGAATACCATGTTATGTTAATTATCAAGTTATTGCATATGTGTTGTTTATGATCTTGCATGCTCTCCATTATTAGTAGAGGCTCTGGCCAAGTTTTTGCTCTTAACTCCAAGAGGGAGTATTTATGCTCGATAGTGGGTTCATGCCTCGCATTGACACTCGGGACGAGTGATGAAAGTTCTAAGGTTGTGTTGTGCTGTTGCCACTAGGGATAAAAGTATAAAACATTGATGCTATGTCCGAGGATGTAGTTATTGATTACATTACGCACCATACTTGATGCAATTGTCTGTTGCTTTGCAACTTAATACTGGAGGGGGTTCGGATGATAACCCGAAGGTGGACTTTTTAGGCATAGATGCAGTTGGATGGCGGTCTATGTACTTTGTCGTAATGCCCAATTAAATCTCACTATACTTATCATGACATGTATGTGCATTGTTATGCTCTCTCTATTTGTCAATTGCCCGACTGTAATTTGTTCACCCAACATGCTTTTATCTTATGGGAGAGACACCTCTAGTGAACTGTGGACCCGGGTCCATTCTTTTAATACTGAAATACAAATCTGCTGCAATACTTGTTTTACTGTTTTCTCTGCAAACAATCATCTTCCACACAATACGGTTAATCCTTTGTTACAGCAAGCCGGTGAGATTGACAACCTCACTGTTTCGTTGGGGCAAAGTACTTTGGTTGTGTTGTGCAGGTTCCACGTTGGCGCCGGAATCCCTGGTGTTGCGCCGCACTACATCCCGCCGCCATCAACTTTCAACGTGCTTCTTGGCTCCTCCTGGTTCGATAAACCTTGGTTTCTTTCTGAGGGAAAACTAGCTGCTGTGCGCATCATACCTTCCTCTTGGGGTTCCCAACGAACGTGTGAGTTACACGCCATCAAGCTCTTTTTCTGGCGCCGTTGCCGGGGAGATCAAGACACGCTGCAAGGGGAGTCTCCACTTCTCAATCTCTTTACTTTGTTTTTGTCTTGCTTTATTTTATTTACTACTTTGTTTGCTGCACTTATATTAAAACACAAAAAAATTAGTTGCTAGTTTTACTTTATTTACTATCTTGTTTGCTATATCGAAAACACAAAAAAATTAGTTACTTGCATTTACTTTATCTAGTTTGCTTTATTTACTACTGCTAAAATGGCCACCCCTGAAAATACTAAGTTGTGTTACTTCACAACCACAAATAATAATGATTTCCTATGCAAGGTGCTGTCAGCTGAGGTATAAGCTGTGCCTAAC